>NC_135997.1:923591-926091 GCF_048128805.1 Centroberyx gerrardi
CTCACTACATAGGCAAACACACACACACACACACACACACACACACACACGCAGACAACCCATCCAGAACCACATTGTTTTGCTGTGAACTCATGATGTTTCTAGTCATTATGAAGCCGTATGATGGCAATCCAAATAAAGTTTTAATGACTGTAGAGCAAAACTTTACAGATTGAATGTAATAGAAGCAGTGGACTTTAGTGTGCATTCACACAGGCCAGTCAAGCCCCGCCCACCACAGAAGCTGCTCTGCTGCTCTGCTGACTGTTTCTCCTGCAGCACCGGACACTGGATTGCACGATGCATAGGTAAAGGATAATGTACAGCGAACCGGTCATTTTCTCAAAATAAGTCCTGACAGTGTGAAGGCCCCAACATGAAGTGGAGGCTGACTCCACAGCGACTTCTAACACCAACTAGAAGGGCATTCGGAGAGCGCAGACCTCCGGCAAGGTTCGTGCTATTATTGCTTGTTCGTGAGTCAGAAAATTTAATGGGTTCTTCCTTGGCCCGTGCTACACCCTTCCACCAAGTTTCATGAAAATCGGGCCAGTAGTTTTTCCGTAATCCTGCTGACAGACAAACAAACAAACAAACGGCACCGAAAACATAACCTCCTTGGTGGAGGTAAATATTGATTGTCTCTCCGTCCGTCTGTTAGCAGGATATCTCTAAAGGTTGGGCACGGATTAGCACAAAACTCGGTATGAAGGTTGGTTATGGGCCAAGGAAGAACTGATTAACTTTTCATGTCGATTGCCCAAAAGGCGGCGTGGTGGTGGGCGTGGCTTATCACCAAAAGGTGCATAACTGCCTTGCGGGGTGTCAGACATGGAGGAGGTCTGTGCTCTACTGAGCACATTTTCTAGTTTAAAATTATTTTATTACAAGCTAAAGTAATTTACAATCATCCGCCCAATAAATAGTTTAGCAGGACTCTAACCATAGAAACATCGGTAGCTAGCACCCATGCAACACTGTAGCAGAACTGTAACCATAGAAACGTAAAAAAGTCTGATCAGATTGATCATTCAGCCTCTAACCAGCAATCAAAGATTTTGTGTTCTCCACATAAATTCAAAGTAATATTGTAAAAATCTTACATGTTTCTGACCTCGGTTAGCTGAGCTTTTGTCTGCAGTAACTTGGCTGCGTTGTGTTGTACTTCTGTACTTCTGTTGCCTTCTGTTGAACAGAAATAACAGACCTCAGCCTTCATTAGCCAATTAGCTTTGTTAAATAATGAACTCTATGTAATAAAGGATCATTTCTGATGAGATGTTAAATACTTTAACGAGGCGACACAGACAGAAAGACCGGCCCGTCACATATCACCCGACCTCAGATCTGCACAGTCAATTAATGATAAATGAGTCACCGGTTCTGCAGACAGCACACAGAGAGCCACTGTTAGAGGGCTAATGGCCAAATGCTACTAACAAGCAAACAGAGCAACGGCTAATTAGGCACGGCAAACAGATTCTTTAAGAAGCAGAATGGCCTGGAAAACGTGTACAGTGATAATAAGAGTCGATGCTTTTGACATTGCAGAAAGTGGAGCCTGGGGCTGCAGTGACTCAGAGTGCCAGCTGTTGTTTATCTGCGGCTCTGAGGACATTCCCACACACACTCTCCAAGACGGATTAGGAACAGTAGTCACATTCAGATACATGGACAGACTTCCGTGGGCTGTAAACCACGGCAACCACTGACCCACAAGACCTTTGATTTGTCCCATTATATCAGGAGATTTACTGATGATTTATCCCAATGTGAAATGCAGAGAGTTGCAAGCCAAGATATCAATGTTATTTATAGGAATTAACTAACTATCTATCTATCCATCTATCCATCCATCTATCTATCTATCTATCTATCTATCTATCTATCTATCTATCTATCGCAGTAATCTAATCTGAAATATCCACCAAGTCAACAACTTTACTCTCTTCCACCATGCCTGTCCCGCTGGCGGGTCGATCATTACAAACCCATGTTACGCGTCCAAGCTTTGTTCAAACCCACAGAACGAATTTGAAATTCTAGTGAAGATTCCAGGGTTTCCTAAAGATACTACTGTATGTTGTGCTGAATTAAAGCACAACAGCACATACACACATACAGAATATGTTTGTGATGTGTGAGAAATGTTTTTTTCTAACTTTGAAGCTACATAGGGGAAATTTAAGGGGAAAATCAGAGTTCAAAGGGTTAAAACACATCCACGTCTTTGTGTTTTGCTTAAATAGCATCTTATTTCTTGCACAGAAAATGGGTAAAAAGTGACTGAAGACGCCCACTGGAGGATGAAGAGATATTTCTGTATGGTGCACACAACAATTAACACCTTGTGTGGTGTCAGCGAAAACAATGGAAGGAGAAGAAGGGAGGGGAGGCCACCGGGGGAGAAAGAGTACATGAAGAGGAAGAGAAAATGTGGGAGGAGTCTAGAGGTGCAGGTAGAGGAGGGGAGCAGGGAGAGAGAGGTGGAGCGGTGGAG
>NC_135997.1:931091-951091 GCF_048128805.1 Centroberyx gerrardi
TATAACACTGCTGCGTTAGTGTTGGATCTTCACTCTCCATCTTCTCCATCCTGCTCACTGTGAGATTCCTCAGATGAAATTTATTCATTCTCATTCAGTCAAACACGATATTTCAACACAATCGTCCCCTGCAATTTAAAAATCAACAGTGTTACTAATGTTCTTTCATGTCCAGCAACTAAACAAATTTCTTTGGTCTGGGCCATAATGGAAAAGTTTACTTTGTTGCATTTTTGTATTTGGTTCGTTAAGTTTCACACTGCCCAGTTACAAGAGAACCAGGGCTTGTAAACAAAAGTCACATGACTCACAAGCAGCTCGTTTATTGGACAGAGTTTTAGTCACCTGACCTAACCGGTAGATTCCAGTCTAAGCATGATGGACTTGTCTGTCTCTTCTTCTGTGGTGTTCATACCAGTTAAGAACACATGAAGAAACAGCTGAATATGATCATCAGTCCAGACTTCATTTTGTTCTGCTAGGCTTTCCGAGCATGAGGAACCGCATCCGTCTCCTTCTACCCATAATCCCTTGCATTTTGGGGTCGTTTCCTGTAGTTGGTTCGATTATGTCCTCACTCCTAATGAACCGCACCGTCTGAGACTCTCGGTGCCGTTACTCGGTTCAAAGGTCATCGTTCTCACCTGGACAAACAAACCGAACTAAAGGAGGAAACGCTGCAGAGTTCAGATAAACCGATCAGAACATGCTGCCTGTGAACGCAGCTTTAGAAACTGTTGAGCCAGATAAAATAATAAACTGTCTCTCTCCTTCATCGGTGTGACTGCGTGGATCAGTAGACATTAAAGCAGTTTAAACAAATGATCTCAACAGAGTGACACTCCAAACCCTCCAGAGGAGAGAGAGAGAGAGAGAGAGAGAGAGAGGCAGAGAGAGAGACAGAGAGACACAGAGAGAGAGACAGAGAGAGAGAGACAGAGAGAAAAAGTCAGTGGAGTGATGAGGGAAAGGACGGGGAGACAGAGCGATGGCCATAACACTCATTACATTTTTCTGACATTCCTCCTCTTCGTCTGGCTCGCTCTACAAGGCCGCCTCAGAGACAGAGAGAGAGAGAGAGAGAGACAGAGAGAGAGAGAGAGAGCGACGCCAAGATTTTTTTTTTTTCCCCAGCATCATGAACAAGGCTTGAGATTAGCTCTGTTGATCTGAGCTTGTTGTCATATCAGCAATCGGGAAAAATCACAACTGATTCATGAACTGCCCTTTCACTAAACCACCGAGGGGAAAGCTTTAAAAAAGGTTATTCTCTCCTAATCTCTCAGCTGCTGTGGATATGTGATCACACACACACACACACACACACACACACTCAGGCGATGTTTTGTGCTCATTCCAGGCAGATGGTAAAAAAACACTGCTACCCAGCATACTGAGAACAATTACTGCTGTTCCACTTAAGATTTGGGTTCTGACACAATGAATAAAACACCGGATTAAAGAAGGACTTCTGTCAGGACACAAAACCTGGACACAGACTGTATTTGAAATATGTGAGGTGTTACAGACTCAAAGTGAGGTGAGGTGGTTAGAGATTATCTGATAACTGGAAGGTTGTGGGTTCAGACCACTTTTGTCATTTTCAAAAAAATGTCCAACTTGCGGATTATAAAACGAGTTCATCTATGGGGCAAATTTAATTCTTTTCTCAGTGATCCGAACTCAAGCCCTTTGGAGTATTTCTTACATGTGGAAAATGATAGCATTTTTTTACACAATACATGTTTTTAAGTTTTTTATTTATTTTTAAAAGCTGTATTGTCGGCTGGCTACATGAACACACTCGTGTAACGGGGTTATTGATGCTTCTACCTGCTACTGTGCCAGATGTGAACAGAAGTGTTCTTCAGGAAGCTGTTCTGTCATTGGATAGAATGCTTGCTATATACAACACTGTAAGCATTGTTGATTTAAAGGCACACTAAGTAGGATTTTTCCGGTTGTGGCTTGTAAACACAACTGTCAAAGTTGACCCCTCCTCCCCAACAAGACACGAAGCCACGCCCCCTGAATGTCAGAACAGTACAAAACCCAAGTACAGCGGACAAGTAAGCAGACAAGACTCGTTCCAAAACGAGAGCGAATCTGTTGGCTTTCACCTGTTGGCGAGTATTGAAGGAGAGGATGGGGATGAAGATGTGGAGTTGGGCCGTTAGCTACGCTAACAACAGTAGCTAGCTGCCAGCTCACACACACACTCGCTCTGACAAGAACTCCAGTTACTCTGTATTAGAGTTCAGACCCCTACCACAGCCAGCAAGGTTTTTAGAAAAGATTCAGCAGTGGTTTTGGTTGCAGGACACACCTGCTGCCAAAAGGTCGACGCCCAGAAACGCCGATACCACCCACAGACCAGGTAAGCTAACCTCAAGTTGAAACTCTGCAGTTAGAACAGTGGAACTGGGTTGAAGTTGTGGATTATTTGCAAAGTAAACACAGTTCCTGTTTTGTGCCGTAAAGCAACACAGCATTTTTCCCACCAAATCTGACCAGGTGGCTCACAATGCAGAGAAGAGGCTGCCAGTCTTCTCAGCGATGATCTCGTTTGTAATTATGTCTCAAATTGAATATGGTAATGATATATTGATGTTAAAATGCTACACAATGCACCTTTAAAGGTCCCATACTCTCCACTTCCCAGTGTTTTATTTTGTGTCTTGAGGTCCATTCAAAGCTGTGTGTGTGGTGTCATGAACCAAAAACACTCTCAATCCATTTCTACACGTTCATTTTCCAGCATCTCTCTGAGCCTTACCAAGAACAGGCTGTTTCTGTCTCCGTGTCTGGCTCATTAATATTAACGAGCCCTCTGTTCCGATTGGCTAACCGTTTCAAGAGTGAAACGTGAGACGCCACGGCCCGGCGGCTACAGGTAGGGAAAACTCTCCAACCAATCAACCGCTTTGAAAAAAACACTTTGTTAGTTTATTATTTCTTACAAAAATGATAATGAGCGAACCTTTGTGACGCCACAAAGTTACAGAAGTCCAAACGGCTCGTTTAGAGGCTCGCTTTTCTAATATGGATTGTGTGGATTTAGTTGGCGACCGTGCGTTTTGATACTTTCACCATGTTTAGATAGACCATCCAACTCCTTTATCATCACAGAGGCAAGGGGAATCCTGTTTTACACCATATGGGACCTTTTAAGTACAAGAACGACGGAGGAGAGGCCAACTCCATCGAACTCCCACCAAGTGAGTGGACTGCTGTGAAATGGGAGAGCAACGACAAAGTAGAATCAAGCAGCAGAGAGAGTGGGGAAAAAAAACAGTCAAGCGTTAATTCAAAAAGACAGACGCAGATCAGCAGCCACCCACTGAAACTCCTCAGTCCTTCTCTGCTGCAAGCAAAGCAATAGTGAAGTGTTTCTGTGCTCACTTCACTCATAGTACACACACACACATGTACTCAGATGGGTGCACACGCTCACACTCCACTGCACCAAACCCTGTGTGTCTGATATTATTGCAGCAGTAATTCCATTTGTGATGGAAGCGCTGCCTTTGCCTACCAGTCAACTGCCACACTGCAAAAAATCTCCATCTCAACAAGTCATTTAGTCATTGAGTCCTAAAATTGTAATTTTCTTAAAAAGTGAAGAAATCTTCCAAAGGGGTTTGATCATTTCACTTGTTTCCAATGCAAATCAATTTGTTTCAATAATTTTGTAGAATCAAGTGTCATTTTCTTCATAGTAGTGCAGTGATCTGCCTTATTCTGACTTCAATCAGGAGAGACTAGGTTGAATGCTCAATGAATATTTTTATTGATAAAACAGAAATAGAGTTTGGCGTAGGCTCCATGATGACACGCCTGCCGAGATGAAGTTACGAGGGCGTCAGGAATGCGAGAGAATTAGGATTCCCCCAAAATAAGTTAAAGAAAATTAAGATGACATAGGCTAATACATAAAATGGGACCATGGAGCTCGCCAAACTAGATTACTCACCAGTAGGGGGAGGTCGGATGCTACAAAAGGTTAAGATGGAAGTGGAAGCTATAATAATTAGAGGGGCTGGGAAGAAAGAGGAAATACGGCAGGTAGGCTAAAAGGGGCCAGATGAAAATAGTTTTTAGGGAGCTGGAAGATGAAGGCCAACTTAGAAAACAGGGTGCTGGTACATGAAGGCCAGTTTAGAAAACGCAGAATGCTGGTAGATGAAGGCCAGCTTGGAAAACAGGGTGCTGGTACATGAAGGCCAGCTTAGAAAACAGGGGCTGGCAGATGCGGCCAGTTTAGAAACGCAGAATGCTGGTAGATGAAGGCCAACTTGGAAAACAGGGGCTGGCAGATGCGGCCAGTTTAGAAACACAGGGTGCTGGTAGATGAAGGCCAACTTAGAAAACAGGGTGCTGGTACATGAAGGCCAGTTTAGAAAACGCAGAATGCTGGTAGATGAAGGCCAGCTTGGAAAACAGGGGCTGGCAGATGCGGCCAGTTTAGAAACACAGGGTGCTGATAGATGGAGGCCAGCTTGATAGGAAGAGCTTTAGCTCACGATTAGGTTGAAGAGATGTAGGATTGAAATGGAGAGTGAAAACTGGTTTGAGATCGAAACCACCACCAACGATATGCATGAATCACTTACCAATTTACGGATGGAGAGATCTTTGGGCCGATAATATAGCAGCTTGATCGGGTCGGATGTATGCGGAACATGCGGACGATAACCAGCGTCCCAGTTGTTGGAGGGAGGCAGAGGAAACCCCTTGCATGGCAGCAGTGGTTGCAGCACCAATTCTGAACGAATGGCTCGAATAATTCTCTGAAGAGAGATTGCATTTTTGGAGAATCAGATTGAAATGGTGAATAAACCAAGATCTAGACATATGGTGATGGGATGAAATTAAGAAAAGAGGAGAGGAAGGGCTAGAATGAGGTCTGACCCTTAAATACCGGAGCATAGACGTATACGGGCAAAAAGACGATTGGATGCGAGCAATGATTACAATGCAAGCACCGCCGGCTTTAGAGTGTTTGAGAGAGAGACTATAAAATTCGGGATGAAATATTAAATCAGAGAATGAGACATCACTAGAGGGGTCAAAAATAGTAAAAGACGTGAATTCACTGACTCTGAGGAACCCGTAAAAGGCTAACAAGAATACGCAGTCGAGTAGAGTGTCTATGTAAGGAGAAAATACACCATTTCTAAGGGATGTTAGCATCTGCTGAAGTATGGAAAGCGTAATAGGACGCCTAGAATTGGGAATAGAAGGAGACACTTTGGAAATACCTTTTTAGCAATAATTTTATTGTCGGGTTGGAGAACATACTAGGGAAAGCAGGATCATTACATCTAGCATAGAATTGAATGCCCGCCACCAGGCTGCGGATGTATGGAGGTTGAAGGTGGCGGACATCCATGCAGTAGGTGATGAAGGCGCAGACAGTGGGGATTAGAATGGGGTGCAAAGGCAGACTAACAGCGAGGCAGAACGAGGCAAACATTCTCCAAGCCGCATCATAGGATTTTAGCGTGGACGCTGCTAATCCTTTCCTCATACAATGCTGAGCCGAATTGAGGAAATGAGCCAGAAGGGGATTTTGCGTTAGGAAAGGGTCAGAGCGGTAAATGGAGGGATTGCCACTGGAGATGGGTCGGCTTCGGGGCAGAGACTCTGGAAAGCCTGGAAATTGAAACGAGACAGGTGATCAGCAATGACATTGAAATGCCCGGGGATGTGTTTGGCTCTGATGATGAAGTTGTGAGTTACAGAAAGCCAAGTCAGGCGCCTGACAAAAGGCATAATGGTGGGGGATGACGAACGGCCTTTATTGATGATGCCGACTACTGCTGCATTATCGCAATTTACTGCTATGCGTTTCGGAGCCCAGGAATGGCCCCAGATATGAGAAGCTGCGACTATGGGATAAATCTCGAAGCGGATGATTGGTCGAGACCGGAAAACTGATGAGGCCATTTCCCTGCGAACCAATGGCCTTGATAGAACCCCCCAAAACCTACGGATGGTGCGGCATCTGTAAAAAATTTGAGGGCGTCGGATGAGAAAATGATCTCGTCATAGAAAAACGAGATGCGGTTCCAGTTGTCTAACAGGAGAGACCAGAAGCGTAAATCGGACCGGCACCCGTCGTTGAGAGAGACTGAGTCATGGAGACCGGGGACTGATGATGCCAGATCCAGGAGTCTGGAGATGAAGGAGCGCCCTTGGGGAATAATTCGCATCGCAAAGTTTAGGTGGCCGAGTAACGACAGGAGATCTCGTTTACTTATTTGACTGGCTGACAGGAAAGACTGGGCGATTGCGCGGATGCGGGACAGTTTCTCGATGGGGAGAGAGGCTTTCATCTGGAAACTATCTAGAGTGATGCCTAAAAACTCGAGAGAGGTAGAAGGGCCGGTGGTTTTCTCCTCCGACAGAGGAACGCCGAGACGATGGAACGTTTCTTTGAGCTTGTTTAACGAAAAGCCGGAGGAGTCAGGTGGCGGATCTATTACCAGGAAATCGTCGAGCAGGTGGAGTACGGATGGCAGTCTGGTGTTGTTTAACAAAATCCAGCATAGAGCTTCTGACAAAAAATTGAAGATGCACAGGCTACTCCTGCAACCGAAAGTGAGCCTGACCGCAAAATAGAATTTAGACTCCCATTTAATGCCAAACAGAGACCACTGACTGGCTTTGGAAAGCCATGCGCCCTGACCTGCTAACTTGATCAAGCGGATTGCGTTGTCGACTGATGCGTAATGCAGAGAAAAAGGTTCGGGGGGGATTAGACTATTGATGCTTGGTATTGGGCCGTGATGGGGAGATGATAGATCAAACATCAGGCGCTTCTTGCCTGAATATTTACAAGTAGCTACGCCGATTGGGCTTGTGCGAAAGACGGGAAAAGGAGGAGAATCAAAGGGGCCGATTAGGTATCCTTTATTTATCTCTTTATCTAGCAGCTGGGCAACTGTCTTGGGCTCTCTCTCAGGGCAGACAGGAGATTTTTTGAGATGTGAGAATCTGAGGGGGGAGAGATGACTCCCACCCTGAACCCCTGCGAGAGACCGGTGATCAGATGGTCCACGAACACTTGGTCTGGGAGGCAGGACAGTTCTGAGGCAAGAGCTGGGACGTCGACTGGGGTGGATGGATGAATCTTCAGAATTTCTTTGAACCAGCCTGGCCCTCCTTTTTGGGAAATTGCCTTGGAGGGCGGATCCGACGGGTGCACACTGAGCGGGGATGCGCTTCCCTGCAAGCGCTACAGATGTGAAGAAAAATGCAGTTTGGGTAAGAGCATACTCCTTCATTGAAGTTATTGCAGATTGCCATGTTGTTGTGGGAATGCACCTGACGTCCGTGGCGATCGGTCTGACCGGGGAAGAGGGGAGGGGGGGCTTGCAAGAGGGGGGTGGAGCTGCTGGACTGGAATGGGACCTTTGGGCACAGCGGGGCTGAATGCCCCACATCACCGCATGAAAAGCAGGTCAGCGCTTGGTGGCCGCCTACTAGCATGACTAGCAGTTCAGTGTCTAGGATGGACCAGTTTAGGCGGATGTTGGACTGGGATATGTATAGGGCTGCCTTGCTGGAAAAAGCTTTATGATATAGATAGAATACATTCCTTCCGTATTTCAGGTTGAGATCACCGATGAGCGCCAGATAGCCGTCCAATTGTAGGCGGCGATCAGGATAGACGGAGCAGATGACGTCACGGTGAATCCCGAAAGCAACTACAAACTCCCCTATTGACAGGTCTCTGGACAAACGAGGATCAGAAGATTTTAATAAGACAGATATGTCCTGGCCGCCTGTGATCTTCTTGCTACATTCAGGGGATGGCAGGATGATGCTGACTAAGTTGAGAAATGTAAGGCCTACCGAGCGCTGGAGTGGGAACAGCCGAGGCCAGGGTGCTCTGAGGGGCAGGCTGCACTGCTTGAGCTGGGGGTGCGGCTAGTTGGGCCGGGAAGGCAGCCGGTTGGAGTGGAGGAAACATTTGCGGAAACTGCGGCTGGGCTGGAACGGGGGAAGGCGCTGATGCAGGAGGATGACCGGAGTTTTCCAGCGCTTTTAGGCGTGCGTCAATGGCGCTGAGGGATCCGACGAGGGACTGCATAGTGGACAGCAGAGAATCCTGAATGCCTGGGGGGGGGGGGGGGGGGCGGCTGGGGGTCCCGGTGGGCCGACTGGGGGTCCCGGCGGGCGGTTGAGGGTCCCGGTGGGCAGTTGAGGGTCCCGGGAGGTCGGAGCGGGCGCCGATGGGAGCGGATGCAGCTGTTGAAGCGGGCGCCGGGGTGGCTGAGCCGTTTTTCCGGCGTTTTGCTGGAGCCCGGCCTGGGGAAGACTTTCGGCTCCTCTTCCGGCCTCGGGGAGCCGGATTGAACTCCGCTGAATGTGAAGCCTCGGTTGCTGGTGCGGAGATGCCGTCCTGGGTCATGCTGGCCAGTTCTTGCAGTTGGGAGGCCTGGAGCCCCAGCGATGGAGAAATACCTCTCTCTGCGAGCTGAGCGAGGACTTGGGACCCGTCGGACTGAAACCCGGAGGGGATGCACTCTGCAATGCGGGCGCTTTTATGACGAATGGAGGAGCTGGTGGAGGCTGATTCTGCTGCGGCCTCATGCAGATTTGATCCCTGTAATAGGAGCTCATCCTCCGATTCACTTGTTTCAACATACTGACCATAGACTGTAAAAAAAGATGGACGTAGTGAGTGTGATGTCACTCATCGGTTTCTGATGGGCTGATTTGAAGCCAAAAGTTGGGGTTCACGAGCGTCGCCATTTTTTGGAGCCGGAGCAGCCAGAGCGAAGCCGGGGGTTTCCCACAGCGCCGCAGTGCCACCTGCTATTGGTCCGTGATCGGCAACCTGCGCGATCACTGGACAGGCAACCTGTCAATCACTCTGAAAACAACCCCGTTTTATAACCGTTATATCCCGTTAATGACACAATTATTTTGAGAATCGCCATATGGTCACATATTAGAAGTAAAATTGACTATTGAGACCATAATCTCTTGTTGAAAAAATGTTTATATTTTTTTCTTTATATTTTGAGTGAGAAGTTGCCTGTGGTCCCATAGACATGAATGGAGTTGGGCGGGATTCAGAGTCTTTTTGGAGCTGACCCTAGCGGACGTTAGAGGAACTGCAGCTTTCAGCCACTTCCTTATTGGCTTCAAAATTCACCCGTGGTTTTGGCCGCTTGATACTGACACTCATTTCTAAAATTCCTAAAAGAGGTAAAACTGCATTGGAAACAAGTGGAATTATCTCTCCTCACTGGCAGAATTGTTCTATTTTGTTTTACAAAAAATACGATTTGAAGGCTGAATATGAGACTAAATGACTGGTTAAGATGGATGTGTTTTTGCAGTGTAGCAGTTGGGGGATTGTTGGGTGGGAGGAAGAGGCAGAGTGGGTGGTGCAAAGATGAAGAACAACTCTCTCAGGAAGTTTAGAAAGACGGCCATGCATGGAGGGTCGGGGGGGTGGAGGGGTGTGTGTGTGTGTGTGTGTGTGTGTGTGTGGGGGGGGGGGGGGTAAATTAAGCATGTTAATGTAACTCTTTCATCTTCCCGCTCTTCCCCCTCCTCCCCCTGTCGCTCTGCGTCTCTCTATCTCTTTGTTCCTCCCTCAGGCTGCTGCTCTCCTCCTATAGCTCCTCATGCCTTCACAGTGGAACTCAGATTCACTTAGGGGACGTCAGAATAACATACAGCACACACACACACACACAGTCACTCAGTTATCTTTACAGTTAGCCTTCTACATGTGAACGGGCCTTCACACTGTCAGTGATGTTCAGTAGATAGTTATTTAGTGATGAAGTGTTATTTCCTCTTTTGGTGAACCCACTTTCCCTCAACCTGCCTTGTCTACATCTACTGTAGTTACTGATTTCTTACGTTTCCCAGAATGCCTTTCAGCAACCCCCAGAGAAGGGGGTTCTCCGTGTTGTATAGGTGGAGAGAGACATAGAGATAATAGGAGCAAGTGAATTTTTCCAGTTGAGAAAAAGTAAGAGTCGCCTCTTACCAAAGAAATTGGTCTCTATCCTCTTCTACGATGGATTTCTCCCTGTATGATTGTTGAACGTCTCTTGGTGCAAAATGGCGGCTCTAGAAAGAAGCCCTCGCTCTTTGATTCTGAGGGACTGACACCAAAACCTGACGTTTACTGCTGACGTCACCTCGTCTGCGATTGGCCAGTTATCCACCAAGAAGAAAAACTACTAAACAGAGCCAGGAATGCAAAGTACATCACTAATAGTTTTTAAGCAGTGTTAACGTGGCGTTTTCCTTTAACGCATTCATTTACTCTCTCACCTTCTCACTGACTCACTCCCACACACACACATGCATACACACACCCACACACACACACCGCCCCCCCAAACATTCACACGACAATAATTTACAAATGATAGTACAATGTTGACAGTTATACAAAATGTACAAAAAAAAAAAACGTATGACTTGACATCAGTTCACTGAACTGTCATTGACCGTCCTGCAACCTAATTACTGTGCAGCAAAGCAGCAAGTGGCTTCCCAACAATAATGTTACCTGAATAAATGTATTCTGCTTACAGATACTTACAGAAAAAATGAGTTCACTTCTGGCAATACTTAGTAGTCATTTTTCACTTTTTTATGTACTTTTATACCTCTAATATAGCACAGTAATCTGAAAGTAACAGAATATATTACTGAGCTTGGGTAACCCCCCTCCCCTCCTGGTCAGGTTTCATCAGAAGCGCGAGCCTCTGTTCCTCAGTGACTGGGTATTAATAAATCTAGCGGAGTGACTCAACAGGCAGGGCATCGGGGTCCTGGCAGGGAGGAGGGATACGTTCCCCCGCCTCGGCCTGACCGCAACGTGACTCCCGCCGACCGGCCTACTTTCCGTCCCGCCGGCCCGCAGAACAGAGCCGGTCGGCGGGGAGAGAGAGGAGGCTAATTGTCAAGAGAGGCGCTGAGGGAGCCGATTTGAATGAACTCTAATTAGGACGCGATTAAGGCAAACTCTCACAGCTGTAAAAATCCATTAACCTTTAATCGTACAGTTCATCACACGCTTATGGTGGTGGTTGTAGTGTGTGTGTGTGTGTGTGTGTGTGTGAGAGAGAAGGAGAGAGAGAGTAAGGCAGCGGCCAGACAGAAATAGATGAAACGGATGAAATTCATATATGGATCCGCCAATCTCTGTTCTTTGACTGGAATGTGAAACGGAGGCGTTCTTGAAAAGAGGCGGGAGGAGGATCTGTGACAGAAACATGGATCTCGCCTTGCTATAGCCAACTAAAATATCAATATCAGAATGCACAATTTGAACATCTTGTTTCTATACAACCAATCTGAAGACCAATCACTGCACTATGCCCGGCCATATTAGTTCTGTTTCTGTCTGTAAACTGGCGGCTGCTTCTCACTCTGGGAAGCTGCACCAGGGAAATTAGCTGCTCTTCCATTTTGAAAATCAAGAGAGAAGACGAGCTCCACCTTCGCCGTCTCTGAAAGGTTAGTGAACAGCTAGCAGACAGTTACGTATACTGCGGTCCGAAAAAAGTTCAAATGGTTTCAACTTCTGACGTATTAAAAAATGCAGACAACGCTGCGTAATAAAGACGAACAGCCCTCCTTCTATCAGCCACACAGAGAACACACTGGCTCAATCTGTTTTTGACAGATACTAAATCTCTGTCTGGCCGCCCCAGAGACAGAGAGGTGGACCTATGGAAAGCATCATCATGTGTGTATGTGAGTGGACTATGTTTCCATAAGGTGCAATGTCAGACTGTTACTCATCATGAACTATAGTAGGACGCAGAAGCTGCAGACACACACCCAAAAAACCTTTAGGCGAGGTGCAAACATTCTGAAAAACACATCAGATAAAAAAAAAGAGAGAAGTTGCACAATTTTTAACGCCGGCTGGGTTTCCGTCTGTCGGCTCTGTGAGCGAAAACAATTCCTGCAAGTTCCATATTTGGCTCCTGGCACCAGTTTAGTCAACCAGTGTATTGGACTGGGATCCAGTTCAGCAGGAACCTTGAACTGTTTGATGCTGTTTCCATGTTTTCAGCTGCTTGACTCCACTCAAACTCCACTGGTTGAGTCCTGTGAGACAGGCTTGTGATAAAAGGCTGTAGAAATAAACTTGAACTTGAACTTCTTCTTTAAATTATTCCAATCCGCTCATTTACGCCCTCTAGAGGTGATGCTGGAGAGGAATTTGGCTTCTGACATGGCAGAGAGAGAGAGAGAGAGAGAGAGAGAGAGAGAGAGAGATAGATAGAATAAACAAAGAGAGGGAGGGAGAGAGCAGAGGCTGTGACTTGTTTTTGATGTTCGGTAATGAAATATCTTCATCGAAACAACAGAGGGAAAAATAGCAAAGCAGAGGGAAAGGAAGAGGAGAGAGAGAGAGAAAAAGATAGAGAGAGAGACGTGTTTTTCAGCCGTTAATCAAACTTCACGGCAGCTCCCCGGTCATAATCTCAACAATGCATCACATCACGCATTTTTTCCCTGGATTTTCTGTGCAAATCCCGGTTTACTGTCAGCAACCAGCGGCTGAAAAACCTTTTGACTGAATAGTGTTGTTTTGGTGGTTTAAAGAGTGTTTTTTTTTTACCTCATCATCGCCCCCCCCCCCCCCCCCCCCCCCATCCAACCCTCTATCCTGCATTGCATTGCTTTCCAAATGGCGCAGCAGGCGGAGCTGAAGGTGTCCTGACCCTCTAATCACAGGCTTCACCTGCCAAAGCTCTTCATTCCAGACAGATGAGGCGCTGGATGAAGCCGCCGGCACACCGACTCCGAGATGACGGGGTGTAAAGACAGAGGAGAGGGAGAGGAGGGGGGGTGCATGGCTAGTTTTGTATGTGTGTGTGTGTGTGTGTGTGCGTGTGTGTGTGTTTTCTGTTCCCCTCTCTTTGTTGAAGGGGATTGAACGCCACCTGTTGGTCAAACTGAGGCAGTGTGGTCTGTGACTGGGAGCTCATATTTATGGGAGGCCGTTTAGGGTGTAAACATTGAAATATGTGCACATACACATTGAAAATGTGCACACATGTGCACATACACACTGAAAATGTGCACACACGCACTCACACATGCACTGAAAACGTGCACACACGCACTGAAAACGTGCACATACACACTGAAAATGTGCACATACACACTGAAAATTTTCGCACCCCACCACCTTCACACAGCGGCATAAAACATTGAAATATGTGCACATACACATTGAAAACGTGCACACACGCACTGAAAACGTGCACATACACACTGAAAACGTGCACACACACACACTGAAAACGTGCACATACACATTTAAAACGTGCACACACACAATGAAAACGTGCACATACACACTGAAAACGTGCACACACGCATTGAAAACGTGCACATACACAATGAAAATGTGCACATACACATTGAAAATTTTCGCACCCCACCACCTTCACAGCGGCATATAGGCTACTTTTGTGTGTGTGTGTGTGTGTGTGTGTGTGTATCAGAGTGTGTGCGTGTAAAATAATTTCAGTGCGCCCGGAAGTTGTTTCAGTGTAACAGGAAGGCTTCAGAGCGCAACCTGGGTCTACATAGCTCTACGGACAACAGGAAAAAGGACAACACCTTTCAAAGATGAAGACGCAGTTATTACTATTGTAGTTGGCCTTTTAGCCTGTGATCAGCCATGGGTTACTGCTAACATTGACGAAATGTATGTTTTTTTCGTCCGCGTCGTGCACTGCATCCAATCTATACAAGATAACCCGGTAGCCAGACACATCACTGAGCTGTGGCACCATACAAGGACTATTCATTCTATGATTTGTGTGGTTCGTCGTGGTCAAAGCCCCGAGTCAAGAGACTGCACCACTCTCTTAGAGTCATTACACAGGCAACTAATTCCTATTCTACAGCAAGCTCAAAGTCAGTCACACCAAGGAGGCATTGTCATTCCGCCAACAACTCGAAGTGGCGCTCCTGGTCGTCCAAGGTACGACTTGACAGCGGATCAGATTAACCATTGTTTGGATTTAGGATTGAATTGGCAAGGAATCGCTTCACTGTTTGGGATCGATCGGCGAACTTTATATTGTCACAGACAACGTCTTAGTATCCCATCACAGGATTACACACCATTGTCAGATGAGAGTTTGATGTCAATCGTTGGGCAAATTTTAGCCAACACACCTAATGCCGGCGAAACATATGTCCGCGGCAGTCTTCGCTCCAGAGGAATACGTGTTCAGCGTTGGAGGGTCCGCAAAGTCCTGCAAGAAATAGACCCACTCGGACGATGCTTTCGTCGCAGTCAAGCCATTCGTCGTAGAATCTACCATGTAGCGGGACCTAATGAGCTGTGGTAAATTGCCAACTTTTGATAAACAGGAAATCATGTAACGTTAGTGTGCGGGACAGTTAGCAACTTTTGCCGTGATTAGTTTCCAATAATGCCTATTGCAATCCTAATTTAGTGGACTGTTTTAACTTTATGCCATTTGTAATTTGTAATAGGTCAACCCGGTCTCACGGCAGTTGAGAAAATCTGAAATAAACCAACATCTTTACTTTTTCTTAACATAGATCATCTAGATGCAGTGTAATTACTAGTTCGGCTGTACTAGATATTTGATATATTCAGCAGATATATCTTTTATATCGGTCGCTATAACGGTCGCTGAGGATCATGGGTAGGCTAATGTAGCATTCCGCTATCGTCCAAAACGGACAAAAAAAACGCGATTTCTCAGAATCGAAGGTGAAAAAATTAAAACAGATGGCCATAACATTAACCTATCGTATTGTTGAGTTATCAAGGACTCTTTCGTGTTTTTGTGTTGAGAAATGTTAAAGATATCATAGGTTATGTTACGGCTTTAGCTGGCGTCTTGCTTCACCATAGTAACGATCGCAGAGGATCATGGGTAGGCTAATGTAGCCTTCCGCTATCGTCCAAAACTGACAAGAAAACTTGATTTCTCAGATTCGAAGGTGAAATAATTAAAACGGATGGCCATAACATTAACCTATCGTATTGTTGAGTTATCAAGGACACTTTCGTGTTTTTGTGTTGAGAAATGTTAAAGATATCATTAAAATCGTAGGTTATGTTACAGCTTCTGTGCTCCCGAGTCCCGACTGACAGAAAAAAAACGTGCTGCAGGCACGAAAGATACTGTCCATGTACACGAATCATTTCGTGACTATTTCACTAACTGCCGTGAGACCGGGTTGAATAGGTAGGCTATACACATGTCCCTTCTATAGAGTTCATTAATATTTGCCACTTTTTCCTTTTTTTGTAATGAAGTTCCAAAACATCATCAGATATATCCAAATAACACACCTAATTCAAGTCATCAGGTAGAGTACCTGATCATATGAATGGGGTGTGTCTACGGAGATACTTAGGAAAAATGCAATTGGCCGGACTTCCGCAGATCTTAGCTTACCTTTGTTTGTTTCTTTATTGTCACATGTAAAAATGTAAAAGAAAAGGATACAATATATAATTCGCAAGTGAATGTGAAGGAGAATTGCCTAAAAACCCTCCAGGGGCTTGAAAAGTGGCATTCTCCAGGCAGCATATTACAAAAAATAATTACAGCAATGTAAAATACACAATTTGAATGTATCTATAAATAAGTTTAGACATAGTAAAAAACGGAGACATAGTTCAGCATAGTATTTGACAACAATGCATCCATCTATTACACAAGTATAAAGAATCAGTCATAGTCATAAGACACACACACCAATAATTCTCATTCATAATACATGCAAGTATACACAAACACTATCATTAACAGACTAAGAGTAGACACCCATGTGATATGGCTTAGAGCTTTCATAAGACAAGAAAGATAAAGAAGAATACACACACAAATAATGTTTGCTTTGCTTTGTTTTGACAGGCATATTGATGGAAACCATAAACTCGTCAGCTGGAGGATGGTGTTCCACGGCTGTGTTGACGGATATAGTCACACAATCATATACCTTGAGTGCCTCAACAACAACAGGGCTTCCAGTGTACTAACCCTATTCCAGGAAGGAGTTCAAAACTTTGGATTACCTTCACGAGTTAGATGTGATCGTGGTATGGAGAACACTGAGGTAGCTCGATACATGCTAAGGCGAAGAGGACTAAACAGGAGCAGCATAATAACAGGTCGCAGTGTTCATAATCAGCGCATCGAAAGGCTTTGGGCCGAGCTTAATCGTGTAGTTTCATACTATTACTCTGACCTGTTTATTTTCATGCAGAATGAATGTATACTTGATTCACTTTCTGAGCTACACTTGTTTAGCTTGCACTACATTTACTTGCCGCGGATCCAAAGGTCTGTCAGGGAATTTAGAGAGCAATGGAATAACCATGCACTATCTACTGAGAGACACATGACACCTTTACAGTTGTGGTATAGAGGTGTGATTACCCATGTTGGACAGAATAGCACGGCTGTGAGCAGTGTATTTGATGCTAATGAACCCTCAGTGAGTGATGACAGTGTACCCTTGCCTGAGCTTCATCTCAACAACAATGTTGAGGTTCCTGAAAACAACTTTCATGTAAATGACACAACCATGGAGGAAATCAACCAGGCTATCGATCCATTCACTGAGGATGGTAACCATGGAATCAATTTATTTGTGACACTTGTAAATTTTCTTGAAACAAAACAGCTTGTGTAGACTGTTCTTACAAGCAGTGCCACAGAAATAGAGAAAGCACTGTGAAGAATGGTAATAGTCCTCTATTGCATTGATCAGAAAACACAGCAGCACTGAATCAACAGTAGTAGCCTACACCTGAACTGATGGCTTTCACTCTTTGATTTTATATTACAGCTCACCTTTTACCTGGCTGCACTACAAATAAAATGTAACATATCAAGTAACAATGAACAACACTTCCTTGACACTCTGTACCTACAAAGACCAAATTTAAACCCAAACCTAATTTTATATAACCTAAAAGATTGAGTGTGCTGTAAGGTATGTGATACCCAAGGGCTTGTAAAAAAAAACTAAAAATAAATTTGCATAACATATGTCAGAATTGTGAACAGTACGCTACCTGAACTGATGTTTTTCACCAAGAAATGTCAATAAGAATGTTTAGAATTTGTTGAGTGTTTTGGATTGCAAAGTCCATGTTACTTTTGAAGTCCTCGTAGGATTGGTGAAGAGGTATTCTAAGACAGTTTACACATGTGTTTGCTATCGGGTATCTCCCTCTCTGGAATTCCAGTGAGGGTTTAGGAGAAAACCCAATGGGTGGCACCACATGGCATCCTGTTGCAAATGACAGGATGTCTCCCAGCTTTGCCGGTCCTTCTTCCTCTGATGGATAACAAATGAAAAATATCATGACAAGAATAATGGTTGAAACCACAATCAATGGCTCTGAATATAACTCGAAGTCTTTACTAATATAAGATTTTTTCCCCTCTTAGTACAATGATCATTACATAGATGTGAAGCAATGTTATGTAATGGCAGTCAAAAACAAATTGCCCACATGCATATATACATAATAAACTGGTGTTTTTGATGTGTTTGAAGGAATCTATCGTGTCTACTGATTTCAATGAACAATCCAATAAAAAAATGAGACAATTTAATTTTTTGATAGGTGCACTTAACAGTGGGGTGACTGCAAAAGAATTTAACAGGTTTCATAAGAAGGATGCTCCACTCACTTCTGACTGCAGCCAAGTGTTTTCACCAAAAAATGCTTAATGTCACAGTATGGTATGTTAGTAATCTGAGCAATTCTTTTTCACTGCCAGTGTAAAAGGGTCTGGGTTTCAAGATACCAAAGTTACTCTTTAATATGATTTACACAAGGGCAGAACACTCAATTCTGACTGGCTGATAGGCATGAATTAAAACCATATAACACCCATCCAGTCAAGTTTAAACACTATTCCATATCCATACACTGGTTGCAAAGTGATGTCAGGCCACAATCCGTACCACTACAGATAACAAAATCACCCACCTTCAGCGTCCTGCAAATAGTCCCTCCAGTAGGCAACCACCCTGTTCTCGTTCGCCCTGTTATTGCTCCCCATCTCTGACCATCTTATGTCAAACAGGTCATCCATAATTTCAGCAGTCAGGGTCCCAGGGCTGTAGCACAGGACAGGACGAAAGGCTTCGGGATGATGTTTTATTTTCTGGAGCACTCCAAGTGTTTTCAATCCATCACTGAACCTACACACACAACGTAGATACACAAGAGGACATACACAGGCAGTCAGAATGGATTTAAGTGCCACAAATGTGTGTGGAATATTAGGCTACTGGTGACATTAGTCATGAGGAGAGTTATATCGAGGTAAGGAACAAATACAGCCCAATATTCAATGAACGTATGTGTTGCATTAATAAGATGGGTATACTGTTAATGGTAGTGTTTAACAGTCTGCTCTATTTATAATATATTCACAATGTGTGTAAACCATATCACAGGAAAGGTAAACAGATTTGCACTGTGTCAAACTATACCTTTCCAAGGGACCACGGACACGCTGAACCACCTGAAACATCAGGACATCTTCCAACAGTTGGTCCTTGTCAACCAGGCTTGTAAGATGTCTCAAGCAGCCAGCATTGGCTAGGTAGTCGGTGAGTGGTTCTGTAAACTGCTGCAGCTCCTCCAGTGTTTTGGCTTCAGAAACCTGGTTGAGAGAGAGAGAGAGGGAGGGAGAGAGATATATATATATATATAGAGAGAGAGAGAGAGAGAAGGGGGGGTGTTTGAATAAAGACATAACATGCCTTTAACATGCGCAATACTACTGGTATGGGCAACAAAATGAACTCTCTACAAACCTGTTTTAGTTTACTATAGAGTTCCATGTCTGTGATGTCCTCTAGCACAGGCCTGCATGCATCAGGTCCCTCTGCTATGCAGGCAAATAGCGTTCTCGAGAGGAAACATGGTGGGGGGCCTCCATGCACCAGGCTGACAGCAACTGCTCTGCCAGCTATGAAATACCTGTCCTCCCGCACAGCTGAAAAATAATAATACACACACAATAAATAATACACAAGATAAAAACAAACCAGTGACGGCTTGTGGGTAAATATCTGGGGAGGCACAGCAGCAGAGTTTTTCATATTAAGAATACGTGGCTGGCACCATGGCTGGTTACATCAGTGATCTAGAATATTAAAATGACAAAATCGGTGAATCACTTTGATTATGATGGGACGTGATGCTGCCTGACATGGTGTTTTGACCTGAAAAACTACACCTCAAAAAACACTAGCCAAAACTCAAAACCATGAGTGCCCCCTGCACATACTGCTGTATCAAAAACACTGTTAAAATAAATCAAATGAAGAACAAACAAACAAACTAATAAATACACCCTTAATACATGTATTATGAAAAAATGCAGGTATACACACCAGAGGAAATGAGAGCCAAGTTGAGGTGTCCCTCTGGTCCTTCAAACATGTCTGACTCTGCCAATGCTTCCATCAGCAGGTGTAGAAACTCTCGGCGAGGGCCACCGAGGTCCACGGCCTCTTCCGTGGTTCCCCTGTCATCGGAAAACTTTATGGACATCTTCTTATTTGGGTCATAGGAGAGCCGTCTGAAACCCCTTATTGCTCCATCGAGGACTGCAGAACGGTTGATGTTGAACTTGCACACTTGCAGGTTATCAATTTTGTCACTGAGTTCACTCAGAATTTGACTAATGGGGATGTGTTCTTTTGGCCGCCTAAAAATAAGAATTACAGATCTATCAGTAACTGTGCTTACATGAACAATGACAGAGGTCTTTCATCTCATCAGCAAAGAGTGAGCGTGGTTCCGTCTTTAAGGGGTTCATTGATGAACTTTAAGAAAAAGGGCTAAAGCTCCAACACTGTTCATTTGACACTAATGTAAATACATTCAAATTAAAGCAGAAAGTTGGCACTTTAACCTCATAGCCATTGTTTCATTTCCAATCCAATTTTCAGGACTACAGAGG
>NC_135997.1:956091-978233 GCF_048128805.1 Centroberyx gerrardi
ACGGCTTTATCAGCCGGCCGCCTTTCATGAAGATCCATGGCGGTTGGACCGGCGGGCGGATTATCCCGCAGCGTGCCGGAGGAACTCGTTTTTTTTCAGTGCGGCCTGCAGCTTGAGTTGATTTTTTCTGCGTGAATATTTTTCTTGCGATCGTTCAAGTCCTCGGCTTGTTTGTAAATGTCTCTCTCCTCTCTTTCTCCCTCACTTTTCTTCATTCATCTTATGCATCAGATATTAATGGAGCCGCATTGTCCATTCGATTTATTTCATTCCCCACTCTGACCCGCCCTGCCAGTATAGAAGACGCGTTTTTCACAGAATATCTATCTGCTCCTTCTTTTAATAGACTAGACAAAGTAGATGTGACCCTGTACTTGAGGACATAAAGTCCCCAAAACGTATATGAAGTGCATTGATTTACAGGTAAGAATGTCAAACGCTTCAGTCGAAAGCCACAAAGCAGGAAGAAATTCAAACACTCCTCCTGAAGCCAAGCCTCGGCTCTTCAGCGCTGCGGTGGGAGTTTCCAGTAATCAGCTTTTTAAATATGCAAGCCACAGTCCTGCAGCAGCGGTGGGTTAGAAGCTGGTTTCAAACCTTCTCAAATAGCCTGAAAAAAAAACACAAAAAAAACCTTTGATTCAGACTTTGAACAGCGTAGTTGAAACTGCATTTCTGTCACCTCAGGCTGTGAGATCAGTTGATTTGCCAAATGACAGAAGATTGCTGAGATAAGCACGGCAGAAATTCCAGGTTTTCAGTAAAATCCCTGACCAAAGCAAACTTACACACAGCCTTAATAAATCCCCAAGTAGTGAGGCTTGGGAAGGAGGTGCAACACCAGAGAGACGCCATGAAACTACTGTGTGTTAGTTTGTGTATTACACATCTATCTGAGGAAGGGTTGGACTGTCCAATCATATAGGAACCTTCAGCCAATACCAGTGGATAGACTTCTGTCTGTTGGTTTGTTTTGAGCGTCAACATGGCGGCGAGGCAGAAGAGCAGGAAGGTTTTGCTCATAACGAAGCTGCTTGATAGAAAAAAGAAGAAACTGACTCTATAAATTAAATATGAAACTGACCTGGAAAACCTAAAATCATCCCAACGTTACACCCGTTTTGGTCATACCGATTGGCTGAACAGACGGTGATGATCAAAGTTCAAGTTCGGATGGAAATCTGACAGACGGAGCGTCATCAGTCCTGTCCGGACAACAGACAGCTCTCAGTGGAAATGAATTGAAACAACAGACACAACGGATCAGTGTGGCCGCCGCCTTCATAGTTAATATCATCACACCGATATATATATATCAGCATCTTCAACGTTCGTATGATCTTGTGAAATGTTGTGATTTGCATGGCCAGCTGCTTCACTGCACTAACAGCTTGGGTTAAGGTTTGGCAGCGAATGTTTTGTTTAAAGTTAGGAAACGCAGTTTGGTCGAGGTTAGCTGAAGGTTTTGGTCATGGTTAAATAAATGAAACCTTACCTCTCACTAGAAAACTTGTTGTCATGAGTTGGGACTTGAAGCTAAATGTCTCCGCCCATCCTCCGCCCCACCTCCCTCTCCACATACTTTTACTATTTCAATGTCAATCTACTTCATGTTTCTCTCTTGTACTGCCGCCATTGGAGTTGGAAGGTGGTTTTGTTTCCGCTGTCTGTTTGTCTGTTAGCAGGATGACTCGAGAGCTTATGAACGGATTTGCATGCGACTTTGTGGAAAGTTTGGTCATGGGGCAAGGAAGAATAGATTAACTCTTCATACCGATTGGCCACAGGAGGGCGTGGCAGTGGGTGTGGCTTCTCATAAAAAGGCATATAACTTCTGCACGGATTCATGTAACACCATCAAACAACATGGAGAGTTAATTTCCGGTTTAGACAGAACCAACCTGCCAATTTTTCCAAAAGTTGGTCCAGTGGTAGAAGGGCAGAGCTAATGGAAACTGAACAGATGTAGAGCTGACTGGTCATGTGGTGCTGAGATAATCAGATAAAATGCTTAAAAGTGTGTAGAATGTGAACAGGCAGATCTCACGTCACATTCAGGTCCAGTCAGGAAAACATGAAACTAGTTGGTAATGGGTCATGGAAGAAATGATTCACTTTTGGTGAAAATCCAACATATGGAACTGAAATATACTGACAGTTGCATAGCGTTGGCGGAGGAATGCGCTCTACTGAGAGTCTAGTTTACTTTGTTTCTCACATCTTAACATGCAGTCATGTCTTCTCAGTCTTTAATGGGTCTGTGAGGAGAAACATCTCAGAAACCAGTCAGCAGTCAGTGAGTGAAGCATCAGATGAGCTTTCACACTGTTCTTATTTGTCTCCAGCTCTTCTTATACTTAATGCAGATCTATATTACCATGCACATCTCTTTCTTGCTCCTCAGGATGGCTTTAGGAGAAAGAATTCAGTTGTCAGTGATCCTAATTTAATATATTATTGAGATATATTTCTCAGAGATAAAGACGAGGTGATGTCACGCAGCAGATCTTTCCGATGGGGAAGGTGAAAAGGTCATCTACCGCGCCGCGCCTCCCGAGACGAGCCGTGCCCTCGGTGTGAGGTCAGCTGGCTGGGAGGTCACGGAGCGAGCGGGTTGCCGGGGAGAACAGAGCGAGTGACGCACTTCACCCACGTCTGCACCCGGCTGAAACTGCACCGGTCTGAAACTGCACCGGTCTGAAACTGCACCCGTCTGAAACTGCACCCGTCTGAAACTGCACCGATCTGACCAGAAAGGAAGACGAGCCTATATTTGGAGAGGGAAAGGGGAAATAACCTCGGAGCCGATGTTCAACATAGACGGACAGATAAATATTACATAAGTTTCCTCTTGCTGTTTGTGTGTGGACGGCTGAAGGAGTTCAGGAGCTATTTCAGCTCATTCAGACGCAGCAGAGGGCGTTCAGTTCCTTCTGAGCTTCTCCACTGCAAAGCTATTCTTCCATCCACTTTGTCAACATCTATCTATCTATCTATCTATCTATCTATCTATCTATCTATCTATCTATCTATCTATCTATCTATCTATTTATCTACTGAAGAGATAAGGCAGAATCAGTGACTTCTTTTAAATCACTTCTCAAAACTTTTGGAACACCTTTTTATCATCATTTTGTTGTCTTTTATCTTTTTATCTTAATTTTTATCTTAATTTTATCTTTCTTTTATTTTTATATTATTTTATCCTATTTTATTTTTATATTATTTTATCCTTACTGTTTATTTTGGTTTTCATCTTACGGTTATCCTACTTGAATGTTGCTCTTTTCCACCTCTGGACCCTATATATATATATATATATATATATATATATATATATATATATATATATAATTAAATTCATTTTGAGTATTCTGCTTTTATTTTGACTGTCAAAGCACTTTGTAAACTCTGTTTTTAAAGGTGCTATATAAATAAAGTTGTTATTAGGGGTCCTAGCACGTAGTGCTGGGAACCCTCTTGTTTTTGTTCCGATTATTATTATTATTCTTCCCGTGCCCTAAAAGTATCTGGATCTCAGAAACCATAAGACCCACAGCAGCCAAACTTTCCACATAGGTTGGAAATCTCCCCCACTACTCAGGAAACAAAAATTACACCAATCTACCTGATGGTGGCGCTATAACAGCCTACTTCACGTTTTGGTCCATAACTTCTGAACCGTGAGTCATAGAATCAAAATTCCTCTTCTCCTGGATTCCTTGGATCATTTGGACCACGCCCATTTCCGTCTGACTAGATTTTCCGCCATTTTGAATTTTCTCAAAAACCTATTTTTGCGAACTCCTCCTAGACCGTTGAGGCAATCATCTCCAAATTTGCCATGCATCATCTCTGGACTCCCATGATTAAAAAACATTAAAAGATATTTGATATTCCATACCATTTTCATATAATTAGCTTCCAAAGTTTAGTCCAAGGTTGTGGGCGGGGTCTATTTTACAAAAAATGCCGTAACTCATGAGTACATTGTGCTACCTTCACCAAATTTTGTACACTTGTGCAGATGTCTACTCTGAGGTATAAATCAGAATTTCCTGTCATTTTGCCCATAGGGGGCGCTACAGCAACATTTTACATTATAAATGCCCATAATTCAGTAACTATAAATCATAGAAACAAAATTATTTTTTTCCTGTATTCCTTAGGTGAAGCCACATCATATTCATAGGCCCCGCCCATTGCCGCCATATTAGACTTTCCCCCATTTTGAATTTTCTCAAAAACCTATTTTTGCGAACTCCTCCTACACCGTTGAACCTATCTACTCCAACTTTGGTATGCATCATCTCTGGACTCCCATGATTAAAAAACATTAAAAGATATTTGGTACTCCATATCGTTTGGCCGCAATATGCCAATCAATTTCATGCCATGGCATATATTTGACAAAATTAGCCATAACCCATGATTGCTTTGTGTTATCTTCACTGAATCTGGTACACTTGTGCACATATCTACTCTGAGGAAATGTGCAATATTTGGTGTCTATATCTCACATTTAACCCAGAGGTCACCAGGTGCTAGGACCCTGTCATTGCCGCCTGAGGCTATATTTATTATTATTATTATCTTAAAAACAGGTTTGGGTAGTAACAGAATACATGTAACAGCGTTACATATTCTTAATACAAAAAAATGTAATTGTATCTGTCACAATTACATAAAAAAACGAATGTATTCTGATTACAGATACTTATGAAAAATGAGAGGATTACTTCTGGGAATACTTTTAAAATGAAAGAGAGAAACTCAGAAGGCCAATTAAACCGCAGCAGCTGTTCTGAGTGTAACATGAGGCACAGAAGAAAACCTGCAGTACAGTTTCTTTGTCATTTTTTACTTTTTCTTATCTGTGCCATTCTTCAGATATGGAAAAGTGATCTGAAGTAACTGAAAGTAATCAGAATACATCCTGAGTTGGGTAATCTCTTGCATTATGTTTCTGGTAACAGTTTTGATGAGGTAACTAGTAACTGTAATGGATACCCAACCCTGTTAAAAAGGACAGCACCTGGCAGCTATACCCTTTTAAAGATTACAGTCACATATTGATTCACTGATTCAAAAGCAGCTTTCAAACATAAAGCGCCTAAGGAAGAAGCTGTTATTATCCATATGGCTGGCTGACACAGACACAGATCCATCAAGGCCTCTCTGCTCACTGAGGACAGACATGGAGCAACAAAACATCAAGCTTAGATGTTTGGTGTGTTTTTCAATCTCGTATTCAGACTGTGACCTCGCTGTGTCTGATTTAGAGTCTGGGAATCCACTGAGGCACCGCTCAAATTAAAGCTGCTCTGGCTCACGGACACATGCGTCCGTCACAGAGACCCCTGCCCCCCCCTGCCCCCCCCCCTGCTAACCTGCAATTATGTGGCTTTATTAAAATGTGCGTGTCGGGGTCCAGGAGGACGGGGTTGGAATATGTTGTCAGTATCCGTAAATATAATCCAAAAACAAACATTATGGAAATTAATTACCTTCAGTAATGTCACAAAACCAGGAAGACCAACAATCTCTAGCTTTTTCCCTGAATGTGATTGGTTCTCGTATCGCTCATTTGCATAATAGGCCTAGCGATATTTAAAACTTTTCTCATCGTGTCGTGGGCCTGGTTCACGTCGCCACATATCCCATCATTCCATGTGCATATGATTATGCGCTTCCCATAGACAATGAATGGCAGCCAGAGAACACACTCAGCAGCAGCTGCAGTAAACACACATCAGACAAACAGAACAATCTTAGCGCAGAGAAATAAACCCTCGTCTCTTTGAAAATATGTATTCCTTTCCAGCGGTTAATGGGACAAACAAAGGCTGAGCCGCTCCCGCCCACCCGATATTAGCCGGGAACAACTTCTACTGAGATTACTATGCAAATTACAGGTCTGCAAAACATGGCAGAGTCGTGTTATTTGCATGAATGAACAAATGTAATACATCTCTCCAGTAAATAAACACATGCACGTCAAGGGAGCAAGGAAGTGAGAGGGAGAGAGAGAGAGAGAGAAAGAGAGAGAGAGAGAGGGAGAGAGAGAGAGAGAGAGAGAGAGAGAGAGAGAGAGAGAGAGAATGTAATACATCGCTCCAGTAAATAAACACATGCCATGTCAAGGGAGCAAGGTAGTGAGACAGAAAGAGAAAGAGACAAGGGGAGAGAGAGAAGGAGAGAGGGGAAAGAGAGTGAGAGAGGGGGAAGAGAGAGAGGGGGTGGGGGGGGTCAGCGATAGAGAGCGGGGGGGGGGGGGTGGAACAAGTCGAACCCGTTGGAAGAAAAATCATGTGAAATATTCTCCGTGCTGCCGGTGACCTGATGTGAATCCTCCGGCGGCGCTGCGCTGAGCGGCGCTCGGCGGAGAGATGACTGTAAACATCCTGCCAGACAGATTTATGCTTTCTAATGGAGCAGTTAGCGCTCCGCATTACACGCCCAGCTGTGAGCGCCGTGCTTTTTTATGCCTAAATAAACAACTATTGAAATACTAGCGGAACGCATAAAGAGGCGAAACATAAAGAGATAAAACGTATACAGTGAGTTATTGCAGCTCTGTTTGCATAGAGGCAACATAAAGCCAGTTACTTCCAATTTGAAAATCTGCAGGAGCGAAAGTGTTTAGTGACACTGTGCTTTGGTCCTGGAGGCAGTATCACTCACACACTGACTGCTTTACATGGACAGCAATAATCCAATATTAACACAATTAAGATTAATAATTAGTAATAAGAAATTACCATGTAAACAGCATTTTCTGACGACCTTAACCCGAATAAAGTCATAGTTGGAGTGAGCAGAACTGCATTAACTGCTATGACTTTCCCGATACAGGCCTTAAACTCATTTTTTTTTCTTTTTTTTTTTCTCTCTCACTTTGCTTCGCACTTATGCACTGCTGCACTTCTTTTAAAATTTGTATTTTACTTGATTTTATGCATCCTATGTACTGTCTATTGTACATATTGTACATGTCTATTCTCCTCTTTATCTTATTCTCACTATCATTATCAAGTTTTATGTGAAGCACTTGGTGCATGTAATTTATCTGTTGTAAAGCACTTTGAGCTGCATTTCTTGTATGAAAGGTGCTATACAAATAAAGTTTATTATTATTATTATTATTAAGACGTGTGGAGTATTCTGATACTTCTGATAAGTTGCATTATTGAAGGCATTTTAGACTGTAAACACTTGAAACTTTAGGAGGATCGGAGCGGCGATCCGACCGCTTGACGCTCGCTCTGCCTTCCAGAGGTTGAACTTGTTTCCAGAGGAAAAAGAGACTGACAGCAGAAAAAAGAAGTCCCAACATTTTTGGGGTGAAACTGTCGGCATGCTCAGGATTTAGAGGGAAATGGAGATCATGAAGTTTTCAATAAAGTCTCAAACTGTCCGTGTCTCCAGTGATTCTCCTCTGTCCCGCTGATCTGACTTTGCTCCGCAGCGTGGAAACAGGAATATGAACGGAATAGTTCTATAAGAAACCCATAAACAGCTTAAATATTGTCTTATTTAGAATAAGGCCAACACTGGGGTTATTGCTGTCCATGTAAACCCTTGGAAATGTGTTGGCAGGATCCTGGGGTCTTGCCTCAAGATGAAACTGTCATTCATTTGCATTTCCTTCAGGTTATGATTTAATGGCTTCCTCTGTTTTTTTGTTATTTATTTAACTTTTATTTACCATGGGGAAGTTGGCTGCGCACAGATGCAACAGACTGCTCCACATTCACAATTACAAACTTGCATAGTTTCAAAAGCATAAAGCAAATAAAAAAAAGCAATCAAAAGTGGATTTTAACAACAAAATTTGTTAAAATCCATTTTGAACTTCTCAGAAATGGAAAACTCTTGTGACCTGTGAACATTTTTAAATAAGACTGATATTCTGACCAACAACAACAACAACAAGCCCAACAAACCAATAAACAGCCTTGTATTGTAAACAATGACCATATGCACCAGATGTGATCTTGTGCTGTGTTTTAAATAAGCAGCTCAGATATGAATCCCCAGGCGGGTTCAGTCTGAATCTGACAGACAAATACAGAGCAGTCGCTGGACTGTTCTCCATCATGGATCTTCAGCAATGAAGGAAGACTAGAAATACATGTTACCATTCTCTCTCTCTCTCTCTCTCTCTCACACACGCACACACACACACACACACACACTGCTTAAGCGTCTAGCTCAGCTAACATCACAGCCTGCATGTCGATGATCGTAGAACAGACATGGTGACGAGCTTCAAAGGCGTCAGAGGTTTAGTCTGTCTTAACCCTCTCTAGCTACATAAGTATTAGCAATATGATCAAATTTAAACTCTTATGAACAATATCCTTGCACTGTGTTATAATGTGACTTACCACTCGCATGAGAAAAACAAAACCGGGAGGGAGCAATAGGGTGCATCATTCCCTTAAAGGCAGGTAAGCATTTTAAGTGTTCATAAAAATATACACATGTGCACCGTGGCAGGTAGAAGCATCATTAACCCAGTGGCACCTAGAATGCTGTTTACCGGTCTCCCCCCGCGGCCCTGCCAGGACATGTGGGACAGTCGTGAACCCGGTGCCAGCGGACACCGGCAGGCCCAGATGGCTCATTAGATTGGAGGAGCGAGCCACTGGCAATGCCATAAAGAAGAAAATACACCCACCTGAAACTGTAATATAGCCCTGCCAGTTCGGAGATGGCAAAACCTGACAAGAGGGCAGTGCAATGAGCGAATGTCAAAATCTCTGAATCTGTAAATAAGAAATCTCACCTTCTCACCTTCACGGGAAAGGATTAACGTTTATCTCTGCCTCCCGAGGCGCAGAGAGCTAACAAAACCATTACAGAGGAGCTGCTCAGCGGAGGGGGATTTCGCTCTTTACACCTATAACCTTAGATGCCCTTAGCAGCTATAGCACTTCACACTTCACACAAACCTGCAATATTGTGTGTTTGTGCGCCTGTGTTGTTTGCAAGAGGGAGATGCAGGGAGAAAAACAGGAGACAAGCAGGGGGGATGAGAGAGAGAGAGAGAGAGAGAGAGAGAGAGAGAAGCGACAGAGAAGGAAGCAGAGAGTCGTTCTGTGTGTCGAGCGCTCATGAAATAATTAGCTGTTCCCGTTCCCCGGGTGTCATCTCAGGTCCTGATGCTGTCAGTCGACCCGGCTGTGGGCGGCACTTCTAAAAAACCTCCCAGATAATTAACCCGCAGCCCGGCGGGGGCCAGGGGCGACAAACACGCCGCGTCCCGCCCCGCCCCGCCCCGCCCCGCCCCGCCCCGCCCCGCCCCGCCCCGCCCCGCCCCGCCCCGCTCCAGCCTCTCACATCTGGGGAAACAGCCACAGGATCGAATGTCAGGAGGATAAACAGAGGGAATCCAGGAGGAGTGACGAGGCATCAGTGGTTTCTCTCTCTCTCTCTCTCTCTCTCCCTCCTAACCTCGTCTCTCTGTCTCTCAGACATCCTTACGAATGATTCAGGGCTCTTAGGTCATGATTGACGACTCCCTGCAGATGCTCCATACAGTGTTTTACAGCCTTTGCCGTTTCATCGATTCACGGGGCAGGATCCCCGGGGAGCGAGGTAAATCACCCAATTACATCCAGGCTCCTCATTGATCTCCCTCGCGCCCCGCTTTGACTCCACGTTCCTCCGGAGCCGGCGGAAAGAGAAATACAGGCTCCACACCAGCAGAGGGGTTAAACATTAAGCTTTGACATTAATATTCATGCTGTTCAGGTCCCGTAGGAGGTGATTTGGCGGCTCCCCTGGGTGCTCTCCACTGTGATGGGAGCCGGCTCCAGGGAGCGGCAGCCTGAAGGAGAGAGGGGCTTTATCGGATATAGAGCTATCTCTAACGTGGGCATCAAAGGAACTACCTCATCACATGAACAATAGGCTTCTGTAGCGGAGCTGTGTGTGTGTGTGTGTGTGTGTGTGTGTGTGTGTGAGAGAGAGAGAATGAGAGAGAGAGACAGCACTGTGGTCGACTTTAAATCTGTCAGTTTCAGTTGGAATGCTTTAAAAAACACACACAGGATCCAGCTGTGACTGTTAATTGCGGTTGGATAAACACAATGAATGTTTTAAATGCACTGAAGTAAACAGTTCGGAAGTGACTTCAGTGGAAGAGCGTAATGTTAATGTGCTTTTTTATCCACTGTTTGATCAGCTAGTTTCACTGAGATTGAGATATTTTCTCTTTTTCAAGAGAGACCTGAGAACAACAACAACAAAAAAAACACATTAATGAAAATGACAAAATACCATTCAGTCACACGACCAGGCAGTCAAACACTCAGCAACACACAGTAAAGGGACATATGTTATAAAAGACAATGGCAAACATCATAGAAAAGGTGAGATGTTGCTTGAAATCCATTAAAGGGGGACAAGAAATTCAAATTTCAAAATGCTTTGCAGTCTGTTCCATGTGAAATGTGCACAGTACCACACAGCGGCCTTGCCAAGTTCAAATTTATGCGTGGAGTATTTAAAATGAACCAGTGCTGTGATCTCTCACCATAATTATTGAATTTGAAAGATGTGAGGTACAGCAGCCGCTTCAAAGGTAGCTTCAAAAGCTTTCCATGGAGCCACATGGCTTTTAGTCGCAATTTCTAATCATTAATGTGATTATTTAGTTTGGAATACACCCAATATTCAATATATCTAATATAGACAAAGAGCAGTCGAGTGAAAAAAGAGTCTTGCATATCCCTAACGAGCAGGAGAAGTGTTAATCTGCAAGATCCTTGTTTTTTTTGGTTTTTTTAGTCTCCATCTTTGTCCCTCAGCCTCACTGCTGTGGTGTTTCTGCACTGCACTTCCCACAGATCACCTGTCAATCAAACAGTGTGGGCGGAGCTTGGATTTTCTATTGATGCAGTTTGAGTTTCTCTTTTCTCTGTCTGTTCAGCCATGGTGGCTATCGCTGCTCATGCTAACTACCCAGTTCTTCTTCCACACACACACACACACACACACACACACACACACACACCCACACCAATGTCAATATGTTAGCCAGGGGGGATGAATATATAAAATAGCTGGACTAAATCTTTTTCTTTCGCTCCTGTGGAGAGCTTTATGATTTATCAGCCCAATATTACATCAGCTACGGCTATTTGGGAGACATAATTAGTCAAAACACTGTCAAATATATTCAGCGTGGCAAGCATAACCTTTACGGCTGCTGTTGATTAAAATCTGCTCCGGTGATGGAGTGCAGAGGGCCTGCAGGAGCACAGACAGGCCTTCTGCTCACACTCTCTACACTGTTCATTTCTCACAGTTTACCAGACTCAGCTCCCTCACACCATTCACCAAGAGCTGCCTGTTAGAGGGTAAGCTGTTTCAGAGTAGGTTTAGTTCAGTTTATTTGCCCACACACACGCAGAGGTGGGGACTCGAGTCACATGACTTGGACTCGAGTCACAGCTTTAATTGCTTGAGACTTGACTTGATGCATGAAGAGAAGACTTGAGACTTGACTTGACTTGGGTTCTGGTGACTTGGGACTTGACTCTGACTTGTACTTTGATGACTTGAAAAGGTTTCTAAAGTCTTGACTTGAGATCTTGTGTTTGTGTAAATGACTTAGATTGAAAGTGATGAGATTTGTTCCAGCAGACGACTGAATTTAAATTCTGTTTTCTGAATTTGTATGGAATGATTGAATTTATTGAAGTTGAAACTGATTATAGAAATCAAACTCATGATGCTCTTACCAAGTTTTTATCCTATTAAAACCATATTGCATTGAAAAGTCCTAGATATTTAGTTTTCTTTAAGATATTAAATTGATACTGGACTCTTGATTTGCTCTGACTTGACTTTCTGTTACATTTAGAGACTTGACATTAATGACTTAGACTTGACTTGTTAATCTACATTTAGACTTGGGCCTTGACTTGAGACTTGTGCTTCAAGACTTGAGACTGACTTGGGACTCAAGCAATTGACTTGGTCTCACCTCTGCACACATGTAATAAAACACTGAAACTGAGCTTTTCTGTAGCTCATGTGCAGCCCGTACACACGGCAGTGAGACTGTAACACCGGGCGAGCGAGCATCACTCAGTATGAGGTGAGAGAGCGCTGTTTAGTGTTGGGAGTTCAGTGTCTGATGACTGACTGTCTGACCTGAATTTGGCTCCTGATGCCCACATGTTGCACTGTGGGAAAAAGAAGGATGATACAAAAACAAAATCACTATTTGCAATGTATTTATTCCACATTTTGATTTGCCTGAAGTCTCTAAATCAGATGTTAAGCCGGAGCTGCAGAAAGACTCTGTGTTAGGAGGCGGGTTGTGAACCATTTGAGATCCTTTCGTCTTGATGATGTAATAATATAATGGGTTTCCTTTCATCTCCAGAAACACGCCACACCACTATTACTCAGAGGAGCGCTGGCCTTGAGTCATTTAGCTGCGGCCCGCTCCGGTGAGCGGCGCGTCTCTGTTGTCGCGGCGCTGCAGGTTTCGCTCTAATGGGACATCTGTATGAATACCACAAAGGTCTCCCACATCATCAGGAGCATGCTAATGCTTTGCTTCAGCTTCTGGAAGCTCACTGAGTTATTTTTGTGAACTCGCCCTCCCACTAGGAATAAGAACGTTGCCTCTCTGCCTTTGGTGGAGAAAATGTACATGGGTTAACATTATTCTTCCCAAATATCAATGTTTTCCATGCAGCCCAGCCTCATTAGGGATGCAAAATACGAAAGTGGTTTTATCCTTTTGTCTTGCTTCCATTAGCTAACAGGTACAGCAGGGCTCCCACAGCTTTCGCTGTTGGATCGCTTTCTGGCTCTTTTTACAGGCTTGCCTACATGTTTTTATGAAGATAATATATAATTAGACCACCTGCCACCGCACAACGCCTGGTCGTAGTGTTTGGAGGCAGCAGAAAACTACTAGTGAGAGGGCCAATTTAATTACAAAGGGCTGACAAGTCCAACTTAAACAAGCACATCCATTCCCAAAGCCAATTTACTGCGCAGCAAACAAGGCAGAGTGAACAGTGGCCTACATACATCGACTCTACAACACCGGTTGAGATGGACCAATTCACTCTTGAGCACACACACACACACACACACACACACACAAACACAAGCTTGTTTGAATATGGCTGTCACATGCACTCAGTCTGGTTGTCGCCATCGCATCTATTTCTGTCCTGTACCAGGTGTGGGAGAGCTGAGAACAATCTCGTTGCTTTCATTACCCTAGAAATGGTTTACTGACACACACACACACACACACACACACACACACTCACACTCCCAAGCACGCTACACTACACTCATACTCATAAACATACTCCGATTTCAAAGATGGGAGGTTCTTCACACTTTCTGTGTTAATTAATTTATAATTTCTCCTCACACCAACAGTGGTTCCTATTACCTATTCATAATAACAATGTTCCAGAATAAATCACCTCACATTGCATCAGTGTAGGTGGAGAGAGTTAGAAAACACATCAGATATATAGATATAGGCTGAGTGTATGGAGGGAGAGACAGAAATGATATTAAGGACAAGAGGATCGCACTCTACGAGGAAAGAATGGAAGAGAGAACAATTTAAGAGAGAGAAAGATCAAATTTACTTCTTTACTTTGACTTTCCTGCTTTATTTTGGAGTAAAGCATATTAAATTGAAGAACTGAGACATGAGAGATTGAGCGGAAATTGAGAGAACGAGAGTAAACCACTTTGGCCATGTTGTTAATTTTCTGACAGTTACATCGACGAAACGGCTTTACAGTGAGTTCGAGTTTGACAGCGAGAAACGAGCGGAGAGGCAGGGAGAGCGTCACACGTTTGCCAAGGTAAAGACAGGACAGACTCTTCCAGCGGGGATTTCTTCCACGAGACGAGCGTGTTAATCCGACAGCCCGGAGCCAAGTAGAAACAACACAGAGCCCCGCAGAAAGGAGGCCGGGAAGATTCTTTGATTTCCCTTCCTCTCCGAGTTTGTTTCCTGGTCATGTAGCGTTTAAAAATAGACTTGCGTGGCATGTTCTCAGCCTCTTAATATTTCATCACTCCACTTAGCTAGACGAGCATCTATTATTCACAAAGAGGTGGTCACAATTAAGGACCCTGCCAATCAGCGGAGCCCCGTGGGATCCGGGCATCACCGGGAATCTACTCGTAAACTGCAGAGAGGCGATGAGAGGAGCGGGTCCGTGAAGAAAGGAGAGGCTCACGCTTCTGCTGGCTTAGGAAAGACTCAGCGGTTAGAAAATACAGAGGATGGGATAAAACTGCTGCGTGTGTGTGTGTGTGTAGTGTATGGCAGCAGGATAGCATAGTGACTACAGAGACCACCTCCCACCCAGAGGACTTGGGTTCAACTGCTGAAGTGTCCTTGAGCAAGACACTGAATCACTACAGCTCCAGGGCTGCTGCTCTGTAGCTGACCTCTGACCTCTGACCTCCCTGTGGAGGGGGGCAACAGAAAAGAATTTCCCTACAAGGGATAAGGTGTCACATTATTATCATTATGTGTGTCTGTGTGTATTTAACAATTTCTGGCTGCTATAGACATTGGATGAATGCACCAAGTGTTGATGACTGTTGACTTGTTCCTGTTAGCTGTGCATGGTAGCGCTGTCACAGTAACCAAAATTTCACTATGGTTGCTAGGGTGTTACTAGGTGGTTGCTAGGTGATTTGATGTGGTTGCTAGGGTGTTTCTAGGTGGTTGCTACTTTGTTACAGTTACTAGGGTGTTACAAGGTGGTCACTGTATGTGATTACTTGTGGTTGCTAGGGTGTTAACAGGTGGTTGCTAGGTGATTACTTGTGATTGCTAGAGTGTTGGTGGTTGCTAGGTGATTGCTAATGGTTGCTAGGCTGTTAACGGGTGGTTGCTAGGTGAATACTTGTGGTTGCTAGGGTGTTACAAGGTTGTTATAGCAGTAGTTGTAGTAGTAGTAGTAGTAGCAGTAGTAACAGAAGTAGTAACAGTAGTAGTATTAGTAGCAGCAGTAGGAGTAGTTGTGTTTCAAAGCAGAAAATGTTTCAGGATGTAAAACATCAGCGGTAAACGTCAGGTTTTGGTGTCAGTCCCTCAGAATCAAAGAGCGAGGGCTTCTTTCTAGAGCCGCCATTTTGCACAGAGAGACGTTCAACAATCATACAGGGAGAAATCCATCGTAGAAGAGGAGAGAGACCAGTTTCTCCACCACAGGAGAGAGACCAGAATGCAATGCAGCAACAAGAAAAGTTATGTTTTTGAGATCAGACACGCCCCAATGTTCATGAATTAACTATATTCATACACCCAGCTTTGATTGAATGCAACAAGTTCACGCCCCTTCTCTGGGGGCTGTCAAAAGGCATTCTGGGAAATGTAGGAAATCACAAAGTAGACGAGGCAGGTTGAGGGAAAGTGGGTTCACCAAGAAAGTAAATCACAACACTTCATCACAAAATAACTCCTGGAATGCGTTGAACATCACAGATTGATGAGATCTAACAGTGGAAGAGGGCTTTCCTTTAATGTCTGTCCCCTAAATCTGGGTCCAGCCCCCAGCCAGCACATCAAAAACCTATTTGCAGCGTTTTAGATTCTGTCTACTTCAGTCTCCACCCCCACTGCTGAGAGAGAGAGAGAGAGAGAGAGAGAGAGAGAGAGAGAGAGAGAGAGAGAGAGAGAGAGAGAGAGAGAGAGAGAGAGAGAGATGGAGATGAGAAAATCTGCCCACTCAACCCCTCTGGGAGCGGAGAGTAAGGCACAGAGTGAGATGAAGTGATGGCGAGTCAAGAAGAGAAAATAGAGAAAAGGGAAGAGACAGCAAAACAGAGAATAGAAGAGAAGAGAAGAGAAGAGAAGAGAAGAGAAGGGATGGAACAAGAAAGTGTGTTGTCCTGTCATTTGTCCACAGAGAATAATGGACCAAGCAAACTTTCCTTTGGTAATAAAAGCTTCCATCAGTGGAACAAAGACGCCATTTAGAGATGCCATACTCCGAAATTTAGCCAAACACACCTACTCATATCTCGCCATCAACAGACAATGAATAAGTCCTCTGCATCACACACACACACACACACACCTACACACACACACACACACACACACACACACACACACACACACACACATCCACAGTGATTATTGTCACATTGCTCAAAGCGTTTTTCGCTACTGGAATTTCTTTTGTAGAAAAATAAATCATTTTACATGAGTCACTGACGAGTAGACTGGCTGAAGAGAGAGGCACAAGTAATTGAATATAAAAAAAAAACTGAAATCACAGTCGACTTTTGACAACCGCAATTTCTGCTTTGCAACACATGTTTTCTTCTTGGATGGAAAGCTTCCAGACTGTCTCCTCTCCTCATAAGAGTCTCTGCTCTGCTGCTCTGGAGAGTCCGAGGCCTACAGGTCATGTTGCTGTTAGGGGAAAATCTCACATCTCCAATTTTGTTGATTTTCACGTTTTCATTTCAAATGAAGGATTCCATGCTTGTCTTTGGGCTGAAACGTTTCTTCAACCTCTGGGGCTGAGGAAACCTTTTCAAAACCCATCTGACAACGTCTTAGTCCTGAAAATTTGACATTTTGGAGATACAAGGTTTTTGCCTGACAGTGATGATGTTGGTCTTTATACTCAAACAGCATCCTAACTAAGGCTGGGAGATATGGACAACATTTTTATCATGATTATCCAAAGAAATTATTTTGATCTTGGTATGTAACGATATTTGCCAACATTGAAAAATCCCATGTTAAATAATTTGATGTTCAGCACATTGAACTGCATGGGACTATAACACATTTTCAGATCTTATTTTCTGAGAGATTTTAATTAGTCAGAAGGGAAAAATAACCACGCATCTCCAGAAAAACTTTTGCTGGGTGCAATCTCTGTTGTCTAAATTAATGATAAAAAAAAAGAAAAAAAAAAGGAAATACTAATTAAAACCTGTAAGACATTCTGGACAGCATGCTGACACTTCAGCTTAGCAAGGAGCCGGACCAGAATGGGTCTCATCCCAAAAAACACAACAAATAAATGAAAAGAAATGAAAGAAATGAAAGAAACCGGCAAAATGAAGAACTGGGGTGACTGGTGCTCTTGGTTCTGAGGATAATGGTTTTACAGATTTTAACTATTTGCTTTTTATCATTAATTTAGACCAGTGATTCTCAACCTTTTTCATATCAAGGACCCGTAATTTAGTCCACATTAGAACCACGGACCCCCATTTAATGAGATTGTGTCTCTTGAACCCAAATCTGAGAATATTTTTATTGTCAGATATGATTTTATCCAGAATTCCATGACTATCTGTATTGTAGGTAGAGAGATAACAGAGAAACTGATCAAAGCAGTCATTCTTCTTCATTCTCTAATTGTGTTAATTTCTTGTAAATTAAATAATGCTGAAGTTTAACAATTCATCAATTTGCTGGGGACCCCCTGGAACCCCCTCAAGGACCCCTGGTGGTCCTCGGACCCCCACGTTGAGAACCACTGATTTAGACAACAGTATTGTGTATCACGATCATTCGATATTTCTATATAACTATATGCTATAACTATAATATTGAGTTATTGCCCAGCCCTAATCCTGAGTATTAGTATCTCCCCTCCCACCACACACACCTCTTTTTTTATTGTCTTCATGTCCTGAACAGTAAACTGTGCAGGAAACGTTGTGTTTGCATTAACCAGATTCATATCTCTATCTTAACCTTCAGTAAAGAGCTTCTGTTTGATCCTCACTCTCATAAGTTATTCAAACCGCTGACTCAAACCATTTCTCTTGTATAATAGAGCGAGAAATGAAATAGATATAGGAGTTTATGGAGTCTGGGCACCAATCCACACAACAATACAGAAGAGCAGGAGCCAAACCTGCTGCGAGGGCCAGAGACAAGACCGGCTTCACATCACAGCCAGGCATGCAGAAAACATGACGCGGATCAGCCAACATGCAGACCGAGCACTGCCCAGACCAGGCTGGGAGTTATTGGGAAGACAAAAACAAGTTTCCATTGATCTTTTTGCGCTGTGAAAAATCATTTCAGTTTTGAACTCCCCCAGTAGCACTTGGTTGCCAAAAATTGAAGTAGGCTAGGTGGCATTTCAGCGGTTTATTAGTGACACATATAAGCTACTAGAGAAGAAGTCAACTGATGTTTTACAATGTTAAGAGAAAGAAAAGTCAAAGCCACCTGGTTTCACTGAGGATGCGATCAAAACATCCCCACAGAGCTATAGTAATCCTATAATACATCTTAGAAGGATACTATACAAATATCACAGCAAAACTAAACGTTCCTGCAGGAATATATTAGGAATGTCATCATAGCAGATGAAAAAAAAAATACTATAAAGTATGACAAGATCACTATAAGCTCATTATTGAGTACCACAGACAAACTGTATGTCCCTGTAGGAATATTATAGTGGTTATTTGTAAGGGAATTCAGAAACTATAATTAGAGAATAGCCTAGGCCTAATATAAACCTGTTTACAAAGCAACTCTGATGAAAGAGAACTATAATAATCCCAGAATAAATTTTAGAATACTATACAAGGATACTATACAAATATCACATATCAAAACTACAAGTTCCAGTAAGAATATTATGAAATATGGATTATAATAGCAACATCATAGCGATATCAAAGGAGATATACCATCAAGTATGATTAGATCACTATTGAGCGCCACAGACAAACTACAACTCCCTATAGGAATATTATAGGAATATTACAGTTGATTTTTCGTGAGGGAATTCAGAAACTCATACACTCTAATGTATAATTAGAGGATGCTATAAATCTCCGGCATTAATCCGCAGTAAAGAATCAGCAGAATCTCAGTTTCGAACCCTCTGACGTGTTTTCGTCTACTCACCGCTCCCGGTTCCTCCGGTTACCGTGAAACGGCTCGAGCAGCAGCGGATCCGGACTGTGGGGTGTGAGCGCTCACCGACCCGCTGGAGCTCCGCACTGTCAAGCCAGCCAGAATAAGACACAACACTTCCGGTCATGACTTTCAAAATAAAAGCTTAACTGACCCTATAATTGATTAGGCTGCAACTTTTTTGACTAATACAAAATAGCCTATCAGAGTGAAAGAAAATAAATAATTCTTATAATAAATAAACTGTGAGATAAATAAATCTTACTAATAAATAAATCTTTTTATTTAGCAAATGATAATTTCCCGAGCTAGAGAGCGAGACAGAAATGGGGGCAAGTGGGAGGCCCTGTTTAATTCAATAATAATAATAGTAAAATTTATTTCTGATAGAAAATATGTTCAAAGATCATTTTACTAATCCCATCTCCTGTCTGCAACAACTTCACCTTCCTATTCCTGAATGCTGCGAATGCTCCAACGAGTTCATCTTCCTCCTTATCCTTTTTTCTCAGAGCAGCATTTTTATTCTAGCGAGTAAACAACAGGTTTAATGTCACCAAATCGTACAGTAATGTGGAGATGAGAATATCGCACATATCAGATCATAAATACTTGTGTGATCAATTAATCTATATGGGTCCCAATGGCTGTGCTAGATATGACATACGGCCATATGCCAATGCAAGATGCCAAATACACGTGGCTGCCAAAATACATAGGCTAAATAAAGATCATAAAACCTAGAAAACAGGAAAGGATGTATACTATCTTGAAAAAGTCCATTTTAACCCATAAATGTGTCACTTAAAAAAATTTTTTTTTTTTAAATTAGGCTTTTATTTTGAAGGAGAAATCGCCTAACTTCTGGTATTATTCTGCCTTTCTCTGTCTGGCTTAACGCAGCAGTGGATCACTGTGGGGCTCTGGCTGACTGCAACACCTAGTGTGCATTAAAGGAAAGATCCACCCAAAACATTTTAACACGGTTTAAAAAAAACAGCTATTGGTGATGTGATGCAGCATCAAGACATTTGAATAAGAGGTGTGACTCTCACTTTTTCTCGACTGAAAAATCTCTCACTCCGCTATCACTATCTCTCTCCACCTCCACACAAAACCAATAGCTGAAAGCAACAAGTTCACACCCCTTCTCTAGTCGTTGTCGAAAGGCATTCTGGGAAACGTAGGAAATCACTAACTGCAGTAGAAGTAGATGAGGCAGGTTGAGGGAAAGTGGGTTCACCAAGAAAGTAAATTACAACCCTTCATCACTAAATAACTCCTGGAATGCATTGAACATCACAGACTGATGATACTAACAATGTAAGAGGATCTGAGGGGATTTTCCCTTTAATTCAACATCAAGAAACTGAAGAATTGTTTTTCTCACAGCCCAACCCATATTGACTCCGTTTACAATCTTTCTATTTGTGAAATAGAGTTGACATCATAAATCTGTATCATGTAAATTCCTAGTATACATCATATTATCATCAAAGTGGTGTGAAGTTATCTGAGGAGAGGGTCTTTTAAGGACATAAACACACATAAATGAATGTTTTTTTCTTACAATATAATTTAGTTTTGTTTATATATTGGTGGCTGTTTGTCTTATGATGATCACAGAGTGGAAGTCATAATTTACCTTCCTTTTTATTTACCGCCACATCACTGCACAGCTGTGTTGTCGTCTTCAAATATTTGCAGTTGTTAAAGCTAAGGCAAGGTGATTGAAATATGAAGAGACAATGTATTGAAGCATTATGAACGATCGATCCATTTAACTGAAGTGTTTTGGTCTCGGCTCGGTCTGGAAAGGTGCGGAGCAAAAGATACAGCCTCTAAATCCCACTCTGTGCAGTTTAATCTGAATGAAAAGATTTAGAAAGATTAAGGCTGAAATTGTTTTCTATAAACGGTTTCTCTTTACAGTTAACTTGGGGATTACGGCCGTTCTGTCTTCATATTAAATCCTCTTAAGGGACTGCTGTGAGTAGATGAGCCTGAAAAAAGAAAAGCATTAACTCTTACTGGAGGCCAAAACAAGAAGTTTTTTTTTTGAGGTGTGGAGAGAAAACCCAACAGTTCCCACATGACCTCTAGGCCCGAGTGACTAAATGAAATGTCCCAGTGAAGCATGGCAGCCTGACGGTCCGTCTGCACACGGGGAGTTTTGAGGGAAGCGCGTGGATCAGATGTGGTCACACTCTGCTTATCAGACCTGAAGAGACGCAGCGTAAACCAGACTCGACTTCCACTTGAGTAGAGACTGGAAAAACCCGAGTACAGACAGGAGAGAAACAGAGGAATTCACGTCTGTATGTTTGACACCGCTGTCTTTCTTCTTCCCTGCATGTGTGTGTGTGTGTGTGTGTATATATAGGCCATACACACACACGAGTGAGCATGACTGAACGTCTGAGTGTTGATATGAAGGCTGCTGCCGCTCCACTCCATCCTCTGTAATTGACCAAATGTGCCAGACGCTGTGCACTGGTGCTGAGAGATAGCGCTTTATTGTTTTCCTTTTGAGGGATAAATGTGCCTCCGCCTGCCGGGCCGGACGGAGCTCCAACCAGTTTAGACGCTCTGATGTCTTCTTCATCTGCGCTAATAAAGGCAGAGAGGACAGTGAGTGAGTCTGCATCAGCCAGTCAGGCAGTCAGTAAAACATTTCACCTTCTTATGTACTACTGGTAACACTTTCTATGAAGCCCATGTCTATAATACATTATAACACATTATAATGCCATCATAATGCATTATGAGTATAGTTATAATCATGCATAGACAATGTTTTATAACATTACTCATAATCTGTTATAAAGCTTTTTCATTTAAGTAGTAATGAAAAAGCTTTATAACAGATTGTAAGTAATGTGTTTATAATGTTATAAAACATTATAACTGTCTATGCATGATTATAACTATACTTATAATGCATTATGATGGCATTATAATGTGTTATAAGTATGATTATAATGTATTATAGACACTGGCTTCATAGAAAGTGTTACCGAACTACTATGTACTGAGGACAGTGCTTGTGTAGAGTTTATGTCTATGTTTATATATATACTGTATATATGACCGTGACGTGGCCATGTTGCAAATTTCCCCTTGTTTCAGTCTCTCTGTCATCGGTTTATGCTGATTTTGAATTTAGATATTAGAATCTGACAAGTAGAAATCATTTCGCTCAAGAAGAGGTATT
>NC_135997.1:978433-1130933 GCF_048128805.1 Centroberyx gerrardi
AACACCTTTTTATCATCATTTTGTTGTCTTTTATCTTTTTATCTTAATTTTTATCTTAATTTTATCTTTCTTTTATTTTTATATTATTTTATCCTATTTTATTTTTATATTATTTTATCCTTACTGTTTATTTTGGTTTTCATCTTACGGTTATCCTACTTGAATGTTGCTCTTTTCCACCTCTGGACCCTATATATATATATATATATATATATATATATATATATATATATATATATAATTAAATTCATTTTGAGTATTCTGCTTTTATTTTGACTGTCAAAGCACTTTGTAAACTCTGTTTTTAAAGGTGCTATATAAATAAAGTTGTTATTAGGGGTCCTAGCACGTAGTGCTGGGAACCCTCTTGTTTTTGTTCCGATTATTATTATTATTCTTCCCGTGCCCTAAAAGTATCTGGATCTCAGAAACCATAAGACCCACAGCAGCCAAACTTTCCACATAGGTTGGAAATCTCCCCCACTACTCAGGAAACAAAAATTACACCAATCTACCTGATGGTGGCGCTATAACAGCCTACTTCACGTTTTGGTCCATAACTTCTGAACCGTGAGTCATAGAATCAAAATTCCTCTTCTCCTGGATTCCTTGGATCATTTGGACCACGCCCATTTCCGTCTGACTAGATTTTCCGCCATTTTGAATTTTCTCAAAAACCTATTTTTGCGAACTCCTCCTAGACCGTTGAGGCAATCATCTCCAAATTTGCCATGCATCATCTCTGGACTCCCATGATTAAAAAACATTAAAAGATATTTGATATTCCATACCATTTTCATATAATTAGCTTCCAAAGTTTAGTCCAAGGTTGTGGGCGGGGTCTATTTTACAAAAAATGCCGTAACTCATGAGTACATTGTGCTACCTTCACCAAATTTTGTACACTTGTGCAGATGTCTACTCTGAGGTATAAATCAGAATTTCCTGTCATTTTGCCCATAGGGGGCGCTACAGCAACATTTTACATTATAAATGCCCATAATTCAGTAACTATAAATCATAGAAACAAAATTATTTTTTTCCTGTATTCCTTAGGTGAAGCCACATCATATTCATAGGCCCCGCCCATTGCCGCCATATTAGACTTTCCCCCATTTTGAATTTTCTCAAAAACCTATTTTTGCGAACTCCTCCTACACCGTTGAACCTATCTACTCCAACTTTGGTATGCATCATCTCTGGACTCCCATGATTAAAAAACATTAAAAGATATTTGGTACTCCATATCGTTTGGCCGCAATATGCCAATCAATTTCATGCCATGGCATATATTTGACAAAATTAGCCATAACCCATGATTGCTTTGTGTTATCTTCACTGAATCTGGTACACTTGTGCACATATCTACTCTGAGGAAATGTGCAATATTTGGTGTCTATATCTCACATTTAACCCAGAGGTCACCAGGTGCTAGGACCCTGTCATTGCCGCCTGAGGCTATATTTATTATTATTATTATCTTAAAAACAGGTTTGGGTAGTAACAGAATACATGTAACAGCGTTACATATTCTTAATACAAAAAAATGTAATTGTATCTGTCACAATTACATAAAAAAACGAATGTATTCTGATTACAGATACTTATGAAAAATGAGAGGATTACTTCTGGGAATACTTTTAAAATGAAAGAGAGAAACTCAGAAGGCCAATTAAACCGCAGCAGCTGTTCTGAGTGTAACATGAGGCACAGAAGAAAACCTGCAGTACAGTTTCTTTGTCATTTTTTACTTTTTCTTATCTGTGCCATTCTTCAGATATGGAAAAGTGATCTGAAGTAACTGAAAGTAATCAGAATACATCCTGAGTTGGGTAATCTCTTGCATTATGTTTCTGGTAACAGTTTTGATGAGGTAACTAGTAACTGTAATGGATACCCAACCCTGTTAAAAAGGACAGCACCTGGCAGCTATACCCTTTTAAAGATTACAGTCACATATTGATTCACTGATTCAAAAGCAGCTTTCAAACATAAAGCGCCTAAGGAAGAAGCTGTTATTATCCATATGGCTGGCTGACACAGACACAGATCCATCAAGGCCTCTCTGCTCACTGAGGACAGACATGGAGCAACAAAACATCAAGCTTAGATGTTTGGTGTGTTTTTCAATCTCGTATTCAGACTGTGACCTCGCTGTGTCTGATTTAGAGTCTGGGAATCCACTGAGGCACCGCTCAAATTAAAGCTGCTCTGGCTCACGGACACATGCGTCCGTCACAGAGACCCCTGCCCCCCCCTGCCCCCCCCCCTGCTAACCTGCAATTATGTGGCTTTATTAAAATGTGCGTGTCGGGGTCCAGGAGGACGGGGTTGGAATATGTTGTCAGTATCCGTAAATATAATCCAAAAACAAACATTATGGAAATTAATTACCTTCAGTAATGTCACAAAACCAGGAAGACCAACAATCTCTAGCTTTTTCCCTGAATGTGATTGGTTCTCGTATCGCTCATTTGCATAATAGGCCTAGCGATATTTAAAACTTTTCTCATCGTGTCGTGGGCCTGGTTCACGTCGCCACATATCCCATCATTCCATGTGCATATGATTATGCGCTTCCCATAGACAATGAATGGCAGCCAGAGAACACACTCAGCAGCAGCTGCAGTAAACACACATCAGACAAACAGAACAATCTTAGCGCAGAGAAATAAACCCTCGTCTCTTTGAAAATATGTATTCCTTTCCAGCGGTTAATGGGACAAACAAAGGCTGAGCCGCTCCCGCCCACCCGATATTAGCCGGGAACAACTTCTACTGAGATTACTATGCAAATTACAGGTCTGCAAAACATGGCAGAGTCGTGTTATTTGCATGAATGAACAAATGTAATACATCTCTCCAGTAAATAAACACATGCACGTCAAGGGAGCAAGGAAGTGAGAGGGAGAGAGAGAGAGAGAGAAAGAGAGAGAGAGAGAGGGAGAGAGAGAGAGAGAGAGAGAGAGAGAGAGAGAGAGAGAGAGAATGTAATACATCGCTCCAGTAAATAAACACATGCCATGTCAAGGGAGCAAGGTAGTGAGACAGAAAGAGAAAGAGACAAGGGGAGAGAGAGAAGGAGAGAGGGGAAAGAGAGTGAGAGAGGGGGAAGAGAGAGAGGGGGTGGGGGGGGTCAGCGATAGAGAGCGGGGGGGGGGGGGTGGAACAAGTCGAACCCGTTGGAAGAAAAATCATGTGAAATATTCTCCGTGCTGCCGGTGACCTGATGTGAATCCTCCGGCGGCGCTGCGCTGAGCGGCGCTCGGCGGAGAGATGACTGTAAACATCCTGCCAGACAGATTTATGCTTTCTAATGGAGCAGTTAGCGCTCCGCATTACACGCCCAGCTGTGAGCGCCGTGCTTTTTTATGCCTAAATAAACAACTATTGAAATACTAGCGGAACGCATAAAGAGGCGAAACATAAAGAGATAAAACGTATACAGTGAGTTATTGCAGCTCTGTTTGCATAGAGGCAACATAAAGCCAGTTACTTCCAATTTGAAAATCTGCAGGAGCGAAAGTGTTTAGTGACACTGTGCTTTGGTCCTGGAGGCAGTATCACTCACACACTGACTGCTTTACATGGACAGCAATAATCCAATATTAACACAATTAAGATTAATAATTAGTAATAAGAAATTACCATGTAAACAGCATTTTCTGACGACCTTAACCCGAATAAAGTCATAGTTGGAGTGAGCAGAACTGCATTAACTGCTATGACTTTCCCGATACAGGCCTTAAACTCATTTTTTTTTCTTTTTTTTTTTCTCTCTCACTTTGCTTCGCACTTATGCACTGCTGCACTTCTTTTAAAATTTGTATTTTACTTGATTTTATGCATCCTATGTACTGTCTATTGTACATATTGTACATGTCTATTCTCCTCTTTATCTTATTCTCACTATCATTATCAAGTTTTATGTGAAGCACTTGGTGCATGTAATTTATCTGTTGTAAAGCACTTTGAGCTGCATTTCTTGTATGAAAGGTGCTATACAAATAAAGTTTATTATTATTATTATTATTAAGACGTGTGGAGTATTCTGATACTTCTGATAAGTTGCATTATTGAAGGCATTTTAGACTGTAAACACTTGAAACTTTAGGAGGATCGGAGCGGCGATCCGACCGCTTGACGCTCGCTCTGCCTTCCAGAGGTTGAACTTGTTTCCAGAGGAAAAAGAGACTGACAGCAGAAAAAAGAAGTCCCAACATTTTTGGGGTGAAACTGTCGGCATGCTCAGGATTTAGAGGGAAATGGAGATCATGAAGTTTTCAATAAAGTCTCAAACTGTCCGTGTCTCCAGTGATTCTCCTCTGTCCCGCTGATCTGACTTTGCTCCGCAGCGTGGAAACAGGAATATGAACGGAATAGTTCTATAAGAAACCCATAAACAGCTTAAATATTGTCTTATTTAGAATAAGGCCAACACTGGGGTTATTGCTGTCCATGTAAACCCTTGGAAATGTGTTGGCAGGATCCTGGGGTCTTGCCTCAAGATGAAACTGTCATTCATTTGCATTTCCTTCAGGTTATGATTTAATGGCTTCCTCTGTTTTTTTGTTATTTATTTAACTTTTATTTACCATGGGGAAGTTGGCTGCGCACAGATGCAACAGACTGCTCCACATTCACAATTACAAACTTGCATAGTTTCAAAAGCATAAAGCAAATAAAAAAAAGCAATCAAAAGTGGATTTTAACAACAAAATTTGTTAAAATCCATTTTGAACTTCTCAGAAATGGAAAACTCTTGTGACCTGTGAACATTTTTAAATAAGACTGATATTCTGACCAACAACAACAACAACAAGCCCAACAAACCAATAAACAGCCTTGTATTGTAAACAATGACCATATGCACCAGATGTGATCTTGTGCTGTGTTTTAAATAAGCAGCTCAGATATGAATCCCCAGGCGGGTTCAGTCTGAATCTGACAGACAAATACAGAGCAGTCGCTGGACTGTTCTCCATCATGGATCTTCAGCAATGAAGGAAGACTAGAAATACATGTTACCATTCTCTCTCTCTCTCTCTCTCTCTCACACACGCACACACACACACACACACACACTGCTTAAGCGTCTAGCTCAGCTAACATCACAGCCTGCATGTCGATGATCGTAGAACAGACATGGTGACGAGCTTCAAAGGCGTCAGAGGTTTAGTCTGTCTTAACCCTCTCTAGCTACATAAGTATTAGCAATATGATCAAATTTAAACTCTTATGAACAATATCCTTGCACTGTGTTATAATGTGACTTACCACTCGCATGAGAAAAACAAAACCGGGAGGGAGCAATAGGGTGCATCATTCCCTTAAAGGCAGGTAAGCATTTTAAGTGTTCATAAAAATATACACATGTGCACCGTGGCAGGTAGAAGCATCATTAACCCAGTGGCACCTAGAATGCTGTTTACCGGTCTCCCCCCGCGGCCCTGCCAGGACATGTGGGACAGTCGTGAACCCGGTGCCAGCGGACACCGGCAGGCCCAGATGGCTCATTAGATTGGAGGAGCGAGCCACTGGCAATGCCATAAAGAAGAAAATACACCCACCTGAAACTGTAATATAGCCCTGCCAGTTCGGAGATGGCAAAACCTGACAAGAGGGCAGTGCAATGAGCGAATGTCAAAATCTCTGAATCTGTAAATAAGAAATCTCACCTTCTCACCTTCACGGGAAAGGATTAACGTTTATCTCTGCCTCCCGAGGCGCAGAGAGCTAACAAAACCATTACAGAGGAGCTGCTCAGCGGAGGGGGATTTCGCTCTTTACACCTATAACCTTAGATGCCCTTAGCAGCTATAGCACTTCACACTTCACACAAACCTGCAATATTGTGTGTTTGTGCGCCTGTGTTGTTTGCAAGAGGGAGATGCAGGGAGAAAAACAGGAGACAAGCAGGGGGGATGAGAGAGAGAGAGAGAGAGAGAGAGAGAGAGAGAAGCGACAGAGAAGGAAGCAGAGAGTCGTTCTGTGTGTCGAGCGCTCATGAAATAATTAGCTGTTCCCGTTCCCCGGGTGTCATCTCAGGTCCTGATGCTGTCAGTCGACCCGGCTGTGGGCGGCACTTCTAAAAAACCTCCCAGATAATTAACCCGCAGCCCGGCGGGGGCCAGGGGCGACAAACACGCCGCGTCCCGCCCCGCCCCGCCCCGCCCCGCCCCGCCCCGCCCCGCCCCGCCCCGCCCCGCCCCGCCCCGCTCCAGCCTCTCACATCTGGGGAAACAGCCACAGGATCGAATGTCAGGAGGATAAACAGAGGGAATCCAGGAGGAGTGACGAGGCATCAGTGGTTTCTCTCTCTCTCTCTCTCTCTCTCCCTCCTAACCTCGTCTCTCTGTCTCTCAGACATCCTTACGAATGATTCAGGGCTCTTAGGTCATGATTGACGACTCCCTGCAGATGCTCCATACAGTGTTTTACAGCCTTTGCCGTTTCATCGATTCACGGGGCAGGATCCCCGGGGAGCGAGGTAAATCACCCAATTACATCCAGGCTCCTCATTGATCTCCCTCGCGCCCCGCTTTGACTCCACGTTCCTCCGGAGCCGGCGGAAAGAGAAATACAGGCTCCACACCAGCAGAGGGGTTAAACATTAAGCTTTGACATTAATATTCATGCTGTTCAGGTCCCGTAGGAGGTGATTTGGCGGCTCCCCTGGGTGCTCTCCACTGTGATGGGAGCCGGCTCCAGGGAGCGGCAGCCTGAAGGAGAGAGGGGCTTTATCGGATATAGAGCTATCTCTAACGTGGGCATCAAAGGAACTACCTCATCACATGAACAATAGGCTTCTGTAGCGGAGCTGTGTGTGTGTGTGTGTGTGTGTGTGTGTGTGTGTGAGAGAGAGAGAATGAGAGAGAGAGACAGCACTGTGGTCGACTTTAAATCTGTCAGTTTCAGTTGGAATGCTTTAAAAAACACACACAGGATCCAGCTGTGACTGTTAATTGCGGTTGGATAAACACAATGAATGTTTTAAATGCACTGAAGTAAACAGTTCGGAAGTGACTTCAGTGGAAGAGCGTAATGTTAATGTGCTTTTTTATCCACTGTTTGATCAGCTAGTTTCACTGAGATTGAGATATTTTCTCTTTTTCAAGAGAGACCTGAGAACAACAACAACAAAAAAAACACATTAATGAAAATGACAAAATACCATTCAGTCACACGACCAGGCAGTCAAACACTCAGCAACACACAGTAAAGGGACATATGTTATAAAAGACAATGGCAAACATCATAGAAAAGGTGAGATGTTGCTTGAAATCCATTAAAGGGGGACAAGAAATTCAAATTTCAAAATGCTTTGCAGTCTGTTCCATGTGAAATGTGCACAGTACCACACAGCGGCCTTGCCAAGTTCAAATTTATGCGTGGAGTATTTAAAATGAACCAGTGCTGTGATCTCTCACCATAATTATTGAATTTGAAAGATGTGAGGTACAGCAGCCGCTTCAAAGGTAGCTTCAAAAGCTTTCCATGGAGCCACATGGCTTTTAGTCGCAATTTCTAATCATTAATGTGATTATTTAGTTTGGAATACACCCAATATTCAATATATCTAATATAGACAAAGAGCAGTCGAGTGAAAAAAGAGTCTTGCATATCCCTAACGAGCAGGAGAAGTGTTAATCTGCAAGATCCTTGTTTTTTTTGGTTTTTTTAGTCTCCATCTTTGTCCCTCAGCCTCACTGCTGTGGTGTTTCTGCACTGCACTTCCCACAGATCACCTGTCAATCAAACAGTGTGGGCGGAGCTTGGATTTTCTATTGATGCAGTTTGAGTTTCTCTTTTCTCTGTCTGTTCAGCCATGGTGGCTATCGCTGCTCATGCTAACTACCCAGTTCTTCTTCCACACACACACACACACACACACACACACACACACACACCCACACCAATGTCAATATGTTAGCCAGGGGGGATGAATATATAAAATAGCTGGACTAAATCTTTTTCTTTCGCTCCTGTGGAGAGCTTTATGATTTATCAGCCCAATATTACATCAGCTACGGCTATTTGGGAGACATAATTAGTCAAAACACTGTCAAATATATTCAGCGTGGCAAGCATAACCTTTACGGCTGCTGTTGATTAAAATCTGCTCCGGTGATGGAGTGCAGAGGGCCTGCAGGAGCACAGACAGGCCTTCTGCTCACACTCTCTACACTGTTCATTTCTCACAGTTTACCAGACTCAGCTCCCTCACACCATTCACCAAGAGCTGCCTGTTAGAGGGTAAGCTGTTTCAGAGTAGGTTTAGTTCAGTTTATTTGCCCACACACACGCAGAGGTGGGGACTCGAGTCACATGACTTGGACTCGAGTCACAGCTTTAATTGCTTGAGACTTGACTTGATGCATGAAGAGAAGACTTGAGACTTGACTTGACTTGGGTTCTGGTGACTTGGGACTTGACTCTGACTTGTACTTTGATGACTTGAAAAGGTTTCTAAAGTCTTGACTTGAGATCTTGTGTTTGTGTAAATGACTTAGATTGAAAGTGATGAGATTTGTTCCAGCAGACGACTGAATTTAAATTCTGTTTTCTGAATTTGTATGGAATGATTGAATTTATTGAAGTTGAAACTGATTATAGAAATCAAACTCATGATGCTCTTACCAAGTTTTTATCCTATTAAAACCATATTGCATTGAAAAGTCCTAGATATTTAGTTTTCTTTAAGATATTAAATTGATACTGGACTCTTGATTTGCTCTGACTTGACTTTCTGTTACATTTAGAGACTTGACATTAATGACTTAGACTTGACTTGTTAATCTACATTTAGACTTGGGCCTTGACTTGAGACTTGTGCTTCAAGACTTGAGACTGACTTGGGACTCAAGCAATTGACTTGGTCTCACCTCTGCACACATGTAATAAAACACTGAAACTGAGCTTTTCTGTAGCTCATGTGCAGCCCGTACACACGGCAGTGAGACTGTAACACCGGGCGAGCGAGCATCACTCAGTATGAGGTGAGAGAGCGCTGTTTAGTGTTGGGAGTTCAGTGTCTGATGACTGACTGTCTGACCTGAATTTGGCTCCTGATGCCCACATGTTGCACTGTGGGAAAAAGAAGGATGATACAAAAACAAAATCACTATTTGCAATGTATTTATTCCACATTTTGATTTGCCTGAAGTCTCTAAATCAGATGTTAAGCCGGAGCTGCAGAAAGACTCTGTGTTAGGAGGCGGGTTGTGAACCATTTGAGATCCTTTCGTCTTGATGATGTAATAATATAATGGGTTTCCTTTCATCTCCAGAAACACGCCACACCACTATTACTCAGAGGAGCGCTGGCCTTGAGTCATTTAGCTGCGGCCCGCTCCGGTGAGCGGCGCGTCTCTGTTGTCGCGGCGCTGCAGGTTTCGCTCTAATGGGACATCTGTATGAATACCACAAAGGTCTCCCACATCATCAGGAGCATGCTAATGCTTTGCTTCAGCTTCTGGAAGCTCACTGAGTTATTTTTGTGAACTCGCCCTCCCACTAGGAATAAGAACGTTGCCTCTCTGCCTTTGGTGGAGAAAATGTACATGGGTTAACATTATTCTTCCCAAATATCAATGTTTTCCATGCAGCCCAGCCTCATTAGGGATGCAAAATACGAAAGTGGTTTTATCCTTTTGTCTTGCTTCCATTAGCTAACAGGTACAGCAGGGCTCCCACAGCTTTCGCTGTTGGATCGCTTTCTGGCTCTTTTTACAGGCTTGCCTACATGTTTTTATGAAGATAATATATAATTAGACCACCTGCCACCGCACAACGCCTGGTCGTAGTGTTTGGAGGCAGCAGAAAACTACTAGTGAGAGGGCCAATTTAATTACAAAGGGCTGACAAGTCCAACTTAAACAAGCACATCCATTCCCAAAGCCAATTTACTGCGCAGCAAACAAGGCAGAGTGAACAGTGGCCTACATACATCGACTCTACAACACCGGTTGAGATGGACCAATTCACTCTTGAGCACACACACACACACACACACACACACACAAACACAAGCTTGTTTGAATATGGCTGTCACATGCACTCAGTCTGGTTGTCGCCATCGCATCTATTTCTGTCCTGTACCAGGTGTGGGAGAGCTGAGAACAATCTCGTTGCTTTCATTACCCTAGAAATGGTTTACTGACACACACACACACACACACACACACACACACTCACACTCCCAAGCACGCTACACTACACTCATACTCATAAACATACTCCGATTTCAAAGATGGGAGGTTCTTCACACTTTCTGTGTTAATTAATTTATAATTTCTCCTCACACCAACAGTGGTTCCTATTACCTATTCATAATAACAATGTTCCAGAATAAATCACCTCACATTGCATCAGTGTAGGTGGAGAGAGTTAGAAAACACATCAGATATATAGATATAGGCTGAGTGTATGGAGGGAGAGACAGAAATGATATTAAGGACAAGAGGATCGCACTCTACGAGGAAAGAATGGAAGAGAGAACAATTTAAGAGAGAGAAAGATCAAATTTACTTCTTTACTTTGACTTTCCTGCTTTATTTTGGAGTAAAGCATATTAAATTGAAGAACTGAGACATGAGAGATTGAGCGGAAATTGAGAGAACGAGAGTAAACCACTTTGGCCATGTTGTTAATTTTCTGACAGTTACATCGACGAAACGGCTTTACAGTGAGTTCGAGTTTGACAGCGAGAAACGAGCGGAGAGGCAGGGAGAGCGTCACACGTTTGCCAAGGTAAAGACAGGACAGACTCTTCCAGCGGGGATTTCTTCCACGAGACGAGCGTGTTAATCCGACAGCCCGGAGCCAAGTAGAAACAACACAGAGCCCCGCAGAAAGGAGGCCGGGAAGATTCTTTGATTTCCCTTCCTCTCCGAGTTTGTTTCCTGGTCATGTAGCGTTTAAAAATAGACTTGCGTGGCATGTTCTCAGCCTCTTAATATTTCATCACTCCACTTAGCTAGACGAGCATCTATTATTCACAAAGAGGTGGTCACAATTAAGGACCCTGCCAATCAGCGGAGCCCCGTGGGATCCGGGCATCACCGGGAATCTACTCGTAAACTGCAGAGAGGCGATGAGAGGAGCGGGTCCGTGAAGAAAGGAGAGGCTCACGCTTCTGCTGGCTTAGGAAAGACTCAGCGGTTAGAAAATACAGAGGATGGGATAAAACTGCTGCGTGTGTGTGTGTGTGTAGTGTATGGCAGCAGGATAGCATAGTGACTACAGAGACCACCTCCCACCCAGAGGACTTGGGTTCAACTGCTGAAGTGTCCTTGAGCAAGACACTGAATCACTACAGCTCCAGGGCTGCTGCTCTGTAGCTGACCTCTGACCTCTGACCTCCCTGTGGAGGGGGGCAACAGAAAAGAATTTCCCTACAAGGGATAAGGTGTCACATTATTATCATTATGTGTGTCTGTGTGTATTTAACAATTTCTGGCTGCTATAGACATTGGATGAATGCACCAAGTGTTGATGACTGTTGACTTGTTCCTGTTAGCTGTGCATGGTAGCGCTGTCACAGTAACCAAAATTTCACTATGGTTGCTAGGGTGTTACTAGGTGGTTGCTAGGTGATTTGATGTGGTTGCTAGGGTGTTTCTAGGTGGTTGCTACTTTGTTACAGTTACTAGGGTGTTACAAGGTGGTCACTGTATGTGATTACTTGTGGTTGCTAGGGTGTTAACAGGTGGTTGCTAGGTGATTACTTGTGATTGCTAGAGTGTTGGTGGTTGCTAGGTGATTGCTAATGGTTGCTAGGCTGTTAACGGGTGGTTGCTAGGTGAATACTTGTGGTTGCTAGGGTGTTACAAGGTTGTTATAGCAGTAGTTGTAGTAGTAGTAGTAGTAGCAGTAGTAACAGAAGTAGTAACAGTAGTAGTATTAGTAGCAGCAGTAGGAGTAGTTGTGTTTCAAAGCAGAAAATGTTTCAGGATGTAAAACATCAGCGGTAAACGTCAGGTTTTGGTGTCAGTCCCTCAGAATCAAAGAGCGAGGGCTTCTTTCTAGAGCCGCCATTTTGCACAGAGAGACGTTCAACAATCATACAGGGAGAAATCCATCGTAGAAGAGGAGAGAGACCAGTTTCTCCACCACAGGAGAGAGACCAGAATGCAATGCAGCAACAAGAAAAGTTATGTTTTTGAGATCAGACACGCCCCAATGTTCATGAATTAACTATATTCATACACCCAGCTTTGATTGAATGCAACAAGTTCACGCCCCTTCTCTGGGGGCTGTCAAAAGGCATTCTGGGAAATGTAGGAAATCACAAAGTAGACGAGGCAGGTTGAGGGAAAGTGGGTTCACCAAGAAAGTAAATCACAACACTTCATCACAAAATAACTCCTGGAATGCGTTGAACATCACAGATTGATGAGATCTAACAGTGGAAGAGGGCTTTCCTTTAATGTCTGTCCCCTAAATCTGGGTCCAGCCCCCAGCCAGCACATCAAAAACCTATTTGCAGCGTTTTAGATTCTGTCTACTTCAGTCTCCACCCCCACTGCTGAGAGAGAGAGAGAGAGAGAGAGAGAGAGAGAGAGAGAGAGAGAGAGAGAGAGAGAGAGAGAGAGAGAGAGAGAGAGAGAGAGAGATGGAGATGAGAAAATCTGCCCACTCAACCCCTCTGGGAGCGGAGAGTAAGGCACAGAGTGAGATGAAGTGATGGCGAGTCAAGAAGAGAAAATAGAGAAAAGGGAAGAGACAGCAAAACAGAGAATAGAAGAGAAGAGAAGAGAAGAGAAGAGAAGAGAAGGGATGGAACAAGAAAGTGTGTTGTCCTGTCATTTGTCCACAGAGAATAATGGACCAAGCAAACTTTCCTTTGGTAATAAAAGCTTCCATCAGTGGAACAAAGACGCCATTTAGAGATGCCATACTCCGAAATTTAGCCAAACACACCTACTCATATCTCGCCATCAACAGACAATGAATAAGTCCTCTGCATCACACACACACACACACACACCTACACACACACACACACACACACACACACACACACACACACACACACATCCACAGTGATTATTGTCACATTGCTCAAAGCGTTTTTCGCTACTGGAATTTCTTTTGTAGAAAAATAAATCATTTTACATGAGTCACTGACGAGTAGACTGGCTGAAGAGAGAGGCACAAGTAATTGAATATAAAAAAAAAACTGAAATCACAGTCGACTTTTGACAACCGCAATTTCTGCTTTGCAACACATGTTTTCTTCTTGGATGGAAAGCTTCCAGACTGTCTCCTCTCCTCATAAGAGTCTCTGCTCTGCTGCTCTGGAGAGTCCGAGGCCTACAGGTCATGTTGCTGTTAGGGGAAAATCTCACATCTCCAATTTTGTTGATTTTCACGTTTTCATTTCAAATGAAGGATTCCATGCTTGTCTTTGGGCTGAAACGTTTCTTCAACCTCTGGGGCTGAGGAAACCTTTTCAAAACCCATCTGACAACGTCTTAGTCCTGAAAATTTGACATTTTGGAGATACAAGGTTTTTGCCTGACAGTGATGATGTTGGTCTTTATACTCAAACAGCATCCTAACTAAGGCTGGGAGATATGGACAACATTTTTATCATGATTATCCAAAGAAATTATTTTGATCTTGGTATGTAACGATATTTGCCAACATTGAAAAATCCCATGTTAAATAATTTGATGTTCAGCACATTGAACTGCATGGGACTATAACACATTTTCAGATCTTATTTTCTGAGAGATTTTAATTAGTCAGAAGGGAAAAATAACCACGCATCTCCAGAAAAACTTTTGCTGGGTGCAATCTCTGTTGTCTAAATTAATGATAAAAAAAAAGAAAAAAAAAAGGAAATACTAATTAAAACCTGTAAGACATTCTGGACAGCATGCTGACACTTCAGCTTAGCAAGGAGCCGGACCAGAATGGGTCTCATCCCAAAAAACACAACAAATAAATGAAAAGAAATGAAAGAAATGAAAGAAACCGGCAAAATGAAGAACTGGGGTGACTGGTGCTCTTGGTTCTGAGGATAATGGTTTTACAGATTTTAACTATTTGCTTTTTATCATTAATTTAGACCAGTGATTCTCAACCTTTTTCATATCAAGGACCCGTAATTTAGTCCACATTAGAACCACGGACCCCCATTTAATGAGATTGTGTCTCTTGAACCCAAATCTGAGAATATTTTTATTGTCAGATATGATTTTATCCAGAATTCCATGACTATCTGTATTGTAGGTAGAGAGATAACAGAGAAACTGATCAAAGCAGTCATTCTTCTTCATTCTCTAATTGTGTTAATTTCTTGTAAATTAAATAATGCTGAAGTTTAACAATTCATCAATTTGCTGGGGACCCCCTGGAACCCCCTCAAGGACCCCTGGTGGTCCTCGGACCCCCACGTTGAGAACCACTGATTTAGACAACAGTATTGTGTATCACGATCATTCGATATTTCTATATAACTATATGCTATAACTATAATATTGAGTTATTGCCCAGCCCTAATCCTGAGTATTAGTATCTCCCCTCCCACCACACACACCTCTTTTTTTATTGTCTTCATGTCCTGAACAGTAAACTGTGCAGGAAACGTTGTGTTTGCATTAACCAGATTCATATCTCTATCTTAACCTTCAGTAAAGAGCTTCTGTTTGATCCTCACTCTCATAAGTTATTCAAACCGCTGACTCAAACCATTTCTCTTGTATAATAGAGCGAGAAATGAAATAGATATAGGAGTTTATGGAGTCTGGGCACCAATCCACACAACAATACAGAAGAGCAGGAGCCAAACCTGCTGCGAGGGCCAGAGACAAGACCGGCTTCACATCACAGCCAGGCATGCAGAAAACATGACGCGGATCAGCCAACATGCAGACCGAGCACTGCCCAGACCAGGCTGGGAGTTATTGGGAAGACAAAAACAAGTTTCCATTGATCTTTTTGCGCTGTGAAAAATCATTTCAGTTTTGAACTCCCCCAGTAGCACTTGGTTGCCAAAAATTGAAGTAGGCTAGGTGGCATTTCAGCGGTTTATTAGTGACACATATAAGCTACTAGAGAAGAAGTCAACTGATGTTTTACAATGTTAAGAGAAAGAAAAGTCAAAGCCACCTGGTTTCACTGAGGATGCGATCAAAACATCCCCACAGAGCTATAGTAATCCTATAATACATCTTAGAAGGATACTATACAAATATCACAGCAAAACTAAACGTTCCTGCAGGAATATATTAGGAATGTCATCATAGCAGATGAAAAAAAAAATACTATAAAGTATGACAAGATCACTATAAGCTCATTATTGAGTACCACAGACAAACTGTATGTCCCTGTAGGAATATTATAGTGGTTATTTGTAAGGGAATTCAGAAACTATAATTAGAGAATAGCCTAGGCCTAATATAAACCTGTTTACAAAGCAACTCTGATGAAAGAGAACTATAATAATCCCAGAATAAATTTTAGAATACTATACAAGGATACTATACAAATATCACATATCAAAACTACAAGTTCCAGTAAGAATATTATGAAATATGGATTATAATAGCAACATCATAGCGATATCAAAGGAGATATACCATCAAGTATGATTAGATCACTATTGAGCGCCACAGACAAACTACAACTCCCTATAGGAATATTATAGGAATATTACAGTTGATTTTTCGTGAGGGAATTCAGAAACTCATACACTCTAATGTATAATTAGAGGATGCTATAAATCTCCGGCATTAATCCGCAGTAAAGAATCAGCAGAATCTCAGTTTCGAACCCTCTGACGTGTTTTCGTCTACTCACCGCTCCCGGTTCCTCCGGTTACCGTGAAACGGCTCGAGCAGCAGCGGATCCGGACTGTGGGGTGTGAGCGCTCACCGACCCGCTGGAGCTCCGCACTGTCAAGCCAGCCAGAATAAGACACAACACTTCCGGTCATGACTTTCAAAATAAAAGCTTAACTGACCCTATAATTGATTAGGCTGCAACTTTTTTGACTAATACAAAATAGCCTATCAGAGTGAAAGAAAATAAATAATTCTTATAATAAATAAACTGTGAGATAAATAAATCTTACTAATAAATAAATCTTTTTATTTAGCAAATGATAATTTCCCGAGCTAGAGAGCGAGACAGAAATGGGGGCAAGTGGGAGGCCCTGTTTAATTCAATAATAATAATAGTAAAATTTATTTCTGATAGAAAATATGTTCAAAGATCATTTTACTAATCCCATCTCCTGTCTGCAACAACTTCACCTTCCTATTCCTGAATGCTGCGAATGCTCCAACGAGTTCATCTTCCTCCTTATCCTTTTTTCTCAGAGCAGCATTTTTATTCTAGCGAGTAAACAACAGGTTTAATGTCACCAAATCGTACAGTAATGTGGAGATGAGAATATCGCACATATCAGATCATAAATACTTGTGTGATCAATTAATCTATATGGGTCCCAATGGCTGTGCTAGATATGACATACGGCCATATGCCAATGCAAGATGCCAAATACACGTGGCTGCCAAAATACATAGGCTAAATAAAGATCATAAAACCTAGAAAACAGGAAAGGATGTATACTATCTTGAAAAAGTCCATTTTAACCCATAAATGTGTCACTTAAAAAATTTTTTTTTTTTTAAATTAGGCTTTTATTTTGAAGGAGAAATCGCCTAACTTCTGGTATTATTCTGCCTTTCTCTGTCTGGCTTAACGCAGCAGTGGATCACTGTGGGGCTCTGGCTGACTGCAACACCTAGTGTGCATTAAAGGAAAGATCCACCCAAAACATTTTAACACGGTTTAAAAAAAACAGCTATTGGTGATGTGATGCAGCATCAAGACATTTGAATAAGAGGTGTGACTCTCACTTTTTCTCGACTGAAAAATCTCTCACTCCGCTATCACTATCTCTCTCCACCTCCACACAAAACCAATAGCTGAAAGCAACAAGTTCACACCCCTTCTCTAGTCGTTGTCGAAAGGCATTCTGGGAAACGTAGGAAATCACTAACTGCAGTAGAAGTAGATGAGGCAGGTTGAGGGAAAGTGGGTTCACCAAGAAAGTAAATTACAACCCTTCATCACTAAATAACTCCTGGAATGCATTGAACATCACAGACTGATGATACTAACAATGTAAGAGGATCTGAGGGGATTTTCCCTTTAATTCAACATCAAGAAACTGAAGAATTGTTTTTCTCACAGCCCAACCCATATTGACTCCGTTTACAATCTTTCTATTTGTGAAATAGAGTTGACATCATAAATCTGTATCATGTAAATTCCTAGTATACATCATATTATCATCAAAGTGGTGTGAAGTTATCTGAGGAGAGGGTCTTTTAAGGACATAAACACACATAAATGAATGTTTTTTTCTTACAATATAATTTAGTTTTGTTTATATATTGGTGGCTGTTTGTCTTATGATGATCACAGAGTGGAAGTCATAATTTACCTTCCTTTTTATTTACCGCCACATCACTGCACAGCTGTGTTGTCGTCTTCAAATATTTGCAGTTGTTAAAGCTAAGGCAAGGTGATTGAAATATGAAGAGACAATGTATTGAAGCATTATGAACGATCGATCCATTTAACTGAAGTGTTTTGGTCTCGGCTCGGTCTGGAAAGGTGCGGAGCAAAAGATACAGCCTCTAAATCCCACTCTGTGCAGTTTAATCTGAATGAAAAGATTTAGAAAGATTAAGGCTGAAATTGTTTTCTATAAACGGTTTCTCTTTACAGTTAACTTGGGGATTACGGCCGTTCTGTCTTCATATTAAATCCTCTTAAGGGACTGCTGTGAGTAGATGAGCCTGAAAAAAGAAAAGCATTAACTCTTACTGGAGGCCAAAACAAGAAGTTTTTTTTTTGAGGTGTGGAGAGAAAACCCAACAGTTCCCACATGACCTCTAGGCCCGAGTGACTAAATGAAATGTCCCAGTGAAGCATGGCAGCCTGACGGTCCGTCTGCACACGGGGAGTTTTGAGGGAAGCGCGTGGATCAGATGTGGTCACACTCTGCTTATCAGACCTGAAGAGACGCAGCGTAAACCAGACTCGACTTCCACTTGAGTAGAGACTGGAAAAACCCGAGTACAGACAGGAGAGAAACAGAGGAATTCACGTCTGTATGTTTGACACCGCTGTCTTTCTTCTTCCCTGCATGTGTGTGTGTGTGTGTGTGTATATATAGGCCATACACACACACGAGTGAGCATGACTGAACGTCTGAGTGTTGATATGAAGGCTGCTGCCGCTCCACTCCATCCTCTGTAATTGACCAAATGTGCCAGACGCTGTGCACTGGTGCTGAGAGATAGCGCTTTATTGTTTTCCTTTTGAGGGATAAATGTGCCTCCGCCTGCCGGGCCGGACGGAGCTCCAACCAGTTTAGACGCTCTGATGTCTTCTTCATCTGCGCTAATAAAGGCAGAGAGGACAGTGAGTGAGTCTGCATCAGCCAGTCAGGCAGTCAGTAAAACATTTCACCTTCTTATGTACTACTGGTAACACTTTCTATGAAGCCCATGTCTATAATACATTATAACACATTATAATGCCATCATAATGCATTATGAGTATAGTTATAATCATGCATAGACAATGTTTTATAACATTACTCATAATCTGTTATAAAGCTTTTTCATTTAAGTAGTAATGAAAAAGCTTTATAACAGATTGTAAGTAATGTGTTTATAATGTTATAAAACATTATAACTGTCTATGCATGATTATAACTATACTTATAATGCATTATGATGGCATTATAATGTGTTATAAGTATGATTATAATGTATTATAGACACTGGCTTCATAGAAAGTGTTACCGAACTACTATGTACTGAGGACAGTGCTTGTGTAGAGTTTATGTCTATGTTTATATATATACTGTATATATGACCGTGACGTGGCCATGTTGCAAATTTCCCCTTGTTTCAGTCTCTCTGTCATCGGTTTATGCTGATTTTGAATTTAGATATTAGAATCTGACAAGTAGAAATCATTTCGCTCAAGAAGAGGTATTAAGATATTCTGGACACCTAATGTACATTAAAGGAAAAATCCACCCTAAAACACTTTAACACTGTTTAAAAAAAGCAGTTATAGGTGATGTACTTTGCATTCCTGGGTCAATTTAGTTGATTGCTGTATTTTTCTTCTTGGTGGATGACTGGCCAATCGTAGACGAGGTGACGTCACCTCCAGATATTTCTAGCAGCTACAGTGGAGTTTGAAATGTTTCAGCGATCTAAAACATCAACGGTGCGAATTTAGATATTAGGATCTGACAATAGAGAAGAAGAAGAAGAAGAAGAAGAAGAAGAAGAAGAAGAAGAAGAAGATATTCTGGAGATATTTGGCCTGTAAGGGTCTAATGGTATTTTAGATTAGCATGGCATTAAATGTACTGATAAGTGGGTGTCAAGGTGTTTAAAGATGTGATAAATATGTTAATAAAAACATGTCAAGCAACAGTCTGAGGTATTGACTCTTATCAAGTCAAGCCAAGTTTATATATAGAGCGCTTTTAACACACAGGTTTGTCCGTTTATAGAAAACAAGGGACACAAAAACACAAACAGATGAAAAACGATAATAAAACATGATAAAGCAAGTACAACAGAAAACAGGGCCAGAGGATGTGCATGTATGTGCGTGTGTGTGTGTGTGTGTGTGTGTGTGTGTGTGTGTGTGTGTGTGTGTGTGTTTCAAGTAAAGAATGACAGGACCAAAACCATCAGAAATACAGTCTTTTAAAGCTGATGCTGATGCTGATGCTGATGCTGTTGTTCCCCTGCAGACAGCCTGTTCTCCGCCTGCTTCACTGAGCCTGAGTTTTGGAAGGCACACAATGCTGCTGTGCCCCCTTAGGCGATTAAAGATGCACTTTGTAGTTTTGTATCTTTTAGCAATCAGCTGGCTGCAGATAAACAGGGGAGCAGCTGTGTTCCCCCATGTAATCTTACCCCCCCCACCACCCCACCCCGACTCAAACCAGGCCCACATGCAGTGGGACTGGGCTCCGTTGCGATCCCTCCTCTGATTCACTGATCTTAAAGGGCAAAATTCAGATGTTTACTGTCCCATTGCACAAACAGTAGAGATACACGAGGCTGTTGAGCATATTTAAAAGTCCAACATTCTTCTAACGTAGGTGCGTAGATTCCAGGAACATATTAACTGAACCAGCATGAAGAGAATCTGCACACTTTAACAAGAGGAAACAAGTTGTAAATGTAAATGGGTTTACTGTTTGGAGACCTTACAGCCCTATGGGTTGAATGAAGAACTAGGTCTCCAGTGTTTTCTCTGTCACTGTCATCTGTTCAAGGATGATCATTCTTGAGGATGTTTTCTTGACTTAGATATGGCTTGTATACCACTGTCTTACCTTGCATTAGTAGTATTTTCAATCAGGAGAGACTAGGATGAATGCTCAAATGAAAAACTTCATTCATGACATGAAACATGATGGAAACTTTGGCGTAAGCTCCATGGAGGAACTCCTCCCTTTCGTGAAGTTAGGAGTACATCCGAGATGGACGTAGGAATTAGGAAGCCCCGCCCCCCTGGGGAGTTCCTCTGGAGCCTGGACAGTGGTGGTGATGGGGTGGAGGAGGGGCGGAGCTAAGCACAGCGACTGGAATGACAGCAGCATACAGCATAGATCTGAGAGATCTGAGTAGGCGACGTGTTTATACTCCCGTCACTTAGACGATTGGCTCTCTCAAAAAGAGAGGCTTGTTATTCACGCCAGGGTGCACGGGCCTGATGTAGGCGGAGTAGGCGGAGTTAGCCGGTAAAATCAAGTGCAAAAAGCACCCGCCGGCGGTGCGTCACGTGCACCATCCTTATTTCAGCAGCTAGCTGCACCGTTGGCATAAGGATAGGAACGCATTAAAAGCTAAATCACAACTTGCAGGAGAAAACATGAATCCTCAGTCTGCTTGTGTTTTGTCTGGTTCTCCTTCTAACTCCGTTCAGTATCTCAGCCAATAGGAGAGCGCTGGTGACGTCAGCGCCGGTCTCAGCCACCAGGTTTAAATAATAAGTGCCGACTCCGCCTACCCAGGCCAGTTTCGGTGTACGCTGGGTGGAATTACAAGTGGACCCAGAGAGAAGAGACGGCTAACTCTGCTTGGTGAGGAAAGGAGGTGGGAAAGTGTTTGCCAACTCTGATTGGGTAAAGAAGTAATTAGAACTCCTTGGCTGATTATTAATACGCGTTCTTGTACGTTCTTGTACGTTCTTGTACGTTCTTGTGCGTTCTTGTGTCCTCCATGGCGCTTTTTACGTAGTATCTAACCGCTGAAGCATGATTCCAAAACACAAGAACGACAGGACGGAGGACAGATAGAAAGCCCGGAAGTTTGCTTGCCAACCTCAAAATATCGAGGAAGCATCGGATGATGACTTGACTGACGAGAATGAATTGAAAGCCCCAAGATTCATTGCGAGCACACAGTCCATCTCAGATCACCAGGAAGCTTTTCTGTGTTTACTTTCACAAGAAGATCGTTCTCCCCAAGACGACTTGGGAAGAACGTTCTCCACAAGGACACGAGTATCGAGTTGCCGTTCTTGGATTTGAAAATCAGCCGTTATCTGGGTCAATAGATCCCAGGTGTGTTTGAACAGAGCCTGTAAGTGGTGTGTAGTTCTTTCTTGTTTGTGTGGAAGATGTGATAGAAACGTTTGACACGGCTTTGTGCAGCATATGAGCACTTTGCACTTATGAGCATCATGTTATAAAATATAATATATTTTTGTATACGTCAGTGAGAAGGACTTTTTTTCCTCCTTTTTTCATGCTGGTTGAATTTCCATTGCACAAACAGACTGTAATATAGCTGCGGGGCATGATGGGCTTCTTGATCAATACCGATGACTCAACGATTACATCACCGGGTGCTGAGATTTCTGCCTTTCGAAATTCACTTTCCAGTCCATACTTCTCTTTTGGTTCAGAAACTCCCAACACACAACACATGGAGTTTCAAGAGTCTCCCACTCAGTGATGGAGGACGGTGCTGCGAAGGAGCGACCGGCGTCTCAACACCTTTCAGCTCTGAAGGCTAAAAACTCTCCTTCTCAAGCCAAAAAAAAAGCAAATGCCAAAGCAGTTTTATTACCTGGAGACATATCACCTCCTCACTAGACGTTTCTGCTGGATCTCTGCTCTAATTAGCTATCTTACTCCTCTACATTGTGAAAATGTGACTTTATTGTTTGTGTCAATTACAGGCGACTGCAAGCTGAGCCAGAGACTTGTGCAGGAGGAGATTAGTTCTGTCGGTGTTGCTGCAATTCATACTGGTCACCAATAGAGGTCGATATAGGTCATAGATTACTTATTGCCCCTTTAATCTTCACATGACAACAGATGAGGTTAAACTGTTGTTTGTAAAGAAAAGAAACTGTGATCTCTTCTCTCAATTATCAAACAGTATTCTAAATCCATAATTATTGAGAGGTGAGAGTGCAGATGTTTTCCATTAGCGACAGAACATTTATTAATTTGCTTCTCAAGTCGCCATGCAGGTTATCAAAAAGCTGAAAATAATCGTCTCTCTGCTGGCAGACTGCAGCTTTGTGCTCCATCTGAAGTCAAGTGATCCAGTGCAGAGTCAAGAGGGTTTTGATTTAATGAAAACAATGTTACTGTTGTATAGTTTAGCACTTAGCGCCATACAGATGGAGATAAACATAGAATCACTTTGTTTTCAGTGCAGTTGGAGACCAAAGCGTCTTTTACTTTGTTTGTTTGTTAGATTCTGGGATGATTTCAGAGGTTTGCATCAGTAGTTTGAAAGAGCTATTTAGAACTAAAGTAAAGTGAAATCCTCGTGTTATTTATCTTGTCTCCATCTTTGTTGCTCAGCCTCACTGCTGTGGTGTTTCTACACTGCGCTTCCCAGAGATCACCTATCAATCAAACAGTGCGGGCGGAGCTTGGGTTTTCTATTGATGCAGTTTGAGTTCCTGTAGGTGGCGCTCTTGTCTTCCAGTGAATGTCCACTGGAGGGAAATTTGCAGGCGAAGTGACGCGCCCCATTCATTTGAACATGAACAAGCATATACATTTTGCCGAGGATTGTGGGAAGACGAGCGACCAGAATTTGCCAGGGTAGTCGACCTCTTGGCTGCTTTATGCAAATTTTCAAGTGGCCAACACAGTCATTAACCAATCAGGTGAATAATGGGTGTCTGCTTGATTAAGTTCCATCACAAAACTAGTTCCTCCTGTCATCTGTTCCTCTCGATACGGAGGAGAAGTTAATTATTGCCATGTCCAGTCACACAATATTATATGATGCATCTTTGGTGTGGAGGATGGTGTGTGAGGAGTCAAATTGTGGGTGTCTGTTTATTCCAAACACACTGGAAACGTAAACCGCATCACTTCCTGTGCGGCAGAGGATTTTTCCCCAGGAAAGAGCTACCAGACACCAGCTGTTTAGAACAGACAATGGAAAAGCTTTCATGAACTGAATATAGTTTGAATTAAAGCAGCAAAGCAGACATTTATTTAGATGAAAATGAGGAGGATTACTAGAAAAAAAAAGCCCATTTCACTGTGCTGTAGAGTTTGTGTGGGCGATGAAGTTCCTGCCAGTTGGACAACCAGCAACCAGCATCACCTGTGGCCTCACACACACACACACACACACACACACACACACACACACACACACACACACACGGCTGTGGAGGGTCCACAGCCGTTCATAAGTCATAGTGTAATTGCGGCCTCCTGGCTGGCTGGTTGAGATGAATGTTTCTGCCCAGAGAGTAAATAAGATTCTGAGTCTGTGTTAATATTATCCAGCTGGCTGAAACTGAAACCAATCATTCCTGGGGTTTTTTTCTTCCCACACCAATCCTGCTTCAGAGCGCTGAACGTTACTGCTACTAAATGGATAGTTTGCGAGGAATGAGTGAAAGCTATAAATAATGAGAAAAAAAAAATAGGTCAGTGAGACCAAGAGAGGGAACAGAAGGTGTGATAAGCCTTGAGTCCAGAGGGCAGGAGCTGTGAGAAGTGAACTGTAGTGAAACTGAGAAAAATGACTTCACATTTCATCTCGTGCCCCAACAAAAGCATCACAGGTAGAGAAGTGGACTTTGTGTCATTGAATATAATTTAACTGTATAATTTTTGATGATATTAAATGTAAACCCTAATCATGTCAAACTACACAAAACGTAGTTACTGCTGTTTTCCAGAATAGCTCTACAATATTCAGCCAGGATTCAGCTCCCTCACACTTTTTTATAAAAAGTAAATCTCTGTTTTGTTATTCTCTATTCCTGATTGCTGCAACACAGCAATGATCCAACCTATATCCAGTTCATAAAGCTTTTCCACTGTCTGTTCTAAACAGCCGGTGTCTGGTAGCAATTTCTCTTCTTCTTTCTTTCCCTTCTCTTGTTTGGAATCAACAGAAGAAGAAGAACTGGGTAGTTAGCATGAGCAGTGATAGCCACCATGACTGAACAGACAAAGAGAAGAGAAACTCAAACTGCATCAACAGGAACTCCAAGCTCCGCCCACACTGTTTGATTGACAGGACCTCTTGCCTCACTCACACATCAGCTGACTCATGTAACAAACGAGCTGACTGAATGCAGCTGTGGTCATGCTGGATGAAAACTCATATTGAAGCACAGTCTTTGACTTCAAACAATGGAAATATTCACTGTGTAGTAAAAAAAAAAAAATAGTTACAGTCATTGGCCGGAGCCTGCTGCCTCTGCTCCAGATCAATACGGATCAATGGGTAAAATCCCTGACTGGGCAGAAATTCAGCCTTCCAGGATTCTCAGTCAATTTCCCTAATCAAACAATTAGTGGAAACATTAACCGGCGGCCACGCAGGCTGCCGGCAGCATTGATCTCTATTGATTGGACTAATGTGGTTTCTGTAATGCTAGTGGTGACAGAGCCACTTCGAAGGTCTCTATGCACATTATGGAAGCTACTGATTGATCGCGGTAAACACAATACTAAAGCCTGATAATGAAGCAATAAGCCAGCAGAGGCTTTACAGTGAAGTTAGAAAGGCTAACAGGTGGAGTGAAACTATTCCAGCTGTTCTGAAATCGCTGTAAAATATGAGGTCAAGTGGGTTATTGCTTTTATAAAACTGTTGTATTAAAATAAAGAGTGCAATGTACAGTAATTGATATTTAAATAATAATAATGAAGCAAGAATAACCACGCAATATAGGCTACTTCTTGAACAGTAGTTAAAGTGGTACCTAAGTGGCACATATTTTCAGTTAGTGTATTAATATTTAAATTAGCTATTATGGCTGACAGGTGTGCTTATATATTCATTAGTATTTAAATTAACTCTTAATTTGGTCACAGGTGTGTGTTGATATATTATCATATTACATCAATAACAGCTATTTAAATTAACTGTTAATTTGGTCACAGATATGAGTTTATATATTGTAATATTTTATCATTAATAGTTAAATTAACAGTTATGAAGTCACAGGTGTGCTTTTATTAGGTACTTTACAATCAGCCAATCAGAAATGAGGACAGACCTGCAGCGAGCCAGCCAAGACAGGAAAATATTTCTGTACTGTCCCTTTAAATATGAAAAAAAAAAAAAAAAAAAAAAAGTTAAACAGACATGCGCACAACTTGTTTTTGTTCCTGCGTAGTTTACACTTGCATGTGTTGTGGTTATATGACTTGGTGAGTAACGGACGTCTCTTTAATCTGTTACGCTGTTAATTAAACTGAGACTCCCGTAATACAGACAGACATACAGACAGACTGACAGACATACAGACTGGGAATAGATGCTGACTCGGACTCGTTTCTTCAGCCGTTATGTTCAACCTGAGGAAGTTTATGTCACTTAGAAAAAAAAAAAAGAAAAGGCTGGAAAACGGTTATGGAGCAGAAGATATGAATATAGATTAGCACTGAGCGAGTAACTCACAGTAAAGATCAATATCGTGCTCTTGCATTAAGTTACACGCATTAACTTGCTTTTTTTCTTTCAGAATGTGCGATTCGGTAATGGCAAATTAATAACGACGCGCGCATTTGAAAAAGAAACGTATTTTGTGTCGTAACAGTGCTTAAAGTAACAAAGTAACGTGATGTCTGTGCGGAGGAATACATGGGATCTGTTTGTATTTGGAAACGTGAACAGATTCATTCCCAGCAGCAGAGTACTGTACCAACCCATCCGCTGCTAATGCATTTCCAAATATGTAGCTCAGTCCCGGATGGTGCATGAGGAGCAAGCATATCCGCCTATTATTATTACCAACACCCCCTCCTGCCTCCTTATTACTCAGCGGTCAAACGTTTAAGCAATGATGAGCAGCGCCATTCTACCAGACTATAACCTCATTCACAAAGCAAAAAAAATAAGTGCCTTATTTGTCAGAAGATTTATTTTAAAAGGTATGCACACACACACAGGGAAATACAGTATGTGAGCATGGAAACACACACACACACACACACACCTTTTCTTCAAAGCTGTATGTATCTGAGAGCTTTGGAGTGAACTACCCAGACTACCGGTCCATTGTTAGTGCTGTTTATGTTAATGCTGTTCTGTGTAAGGACAGTGATGATGTTAATGTGTGACTCAGTGTTTTGTGTACAGTTGTGTGTTCATGTTTGTTTTCCTGCACCTGTGAACTGGACCGTACTGTTGCTCTGTGTGCTTTCTGTCCCAGAGTGGAGATGAATGAGGACGCGTTTGAGGTCCCCGAGAGGACCGAGTACCGCTACCTGGTGCAGGAGGAGGGGGAGGAGGAGGTGCAGTACGTCCATCACAGACACTACATCAGCCCCTTCCTGGTCCTGTCCCGCCGCTGCGTCTTCCTGCTCTGCCTGGCGGTGCTGTCTCTGCTCAGCCTGGCCGGCTACCTGGCCTACGTGGCCCAGACGCTGCCCGCCGGCCTCACCCAGGTGTCCACCGCCTGCGGAGACTTCCAGGGACGACACGTGAGTTCACGCTCTCGTCGCGGCGGGCGGAGGAGGGTGGTGACGGTGCCTTCAGGTGCTCCTTGGACGCTCCTAGTTCAGAAGTCATAAATCTGACTTGACGTGCGTTCAAGTGCTTCTTGTGCGGAGAGCTACTTAGTGTTGCAGCAGCAGAATGGAGAGGGGAAATCCACATCCAGCATGTAATTGATGCTTTAATTAATTTATTAGCTCAAAGTTGATGCTTACATCACTTTGACCTTCACACAGCTTCCTGTCCGCCGCCTTTTCCTTCATGCTTTGCCCCGTAAACATCCATCTTGGCAACTTATCATAGAAGATTCCAACTTTCACAGTTGTTTTTACCACTTTGTGAATAAATACTCATAATTATGATAGTTATGAACAGGTGGCATTACTCTAATAGTCTGATCCAGCCTTGTGTCCCATAGGGGAAGAGGAGTAAGTAAAGTAAGTAAGACACTATGATCCAGATTCACTAAGATTGCGTTGCGAGAGCAATCTGTGCTTTTTTTGCGCCTCAGTTGCTTGAACTAAGAGCGCAAAGTATTCATCATATTCTCTAAGAAATTAATGCAAATCAAGTTGTGGCACAAACAAGCCCTCAGAAAGAGCGCTGTGTAAATGAATAACCCCTTCATCACCAGTTGCAAGCATAAGTTGCTGCTTCAGCTTTAAGACTTTAAGGCTGGCAACCTTGCGCCCTAAAGGCCCTTTATAATTGGAGCGTTCTCTGATGTGATTTGAGATTGTTGGATGGAAAAGCTTCTGCCCTACTTGTCTGACTTGCTGTTGATGCTGAGTGTTGCAGCGTGACAGCAGACAAACTCTTAGTGCCACCTTTCAAAAGATCTGATGTGCACTGCAGTGATTTAGGAGAGTTGGTGTTTTGACGTTTCAGTGAATTTGGCGCAGTCTCAATTTGCATGGCCTTGCCTACAAATAACTGTTATGTGGGCAAAATAATGAGATTTACATATAATTTAAATACGCATGACCATGACAAGCGCAAAGAGGCTTTATTTTTCACAGTTAGTGAATAACGTTGCATCCAGATTTGGTCATTTTAGTGATATATTGTGCACTTTTCCCCGTGCAAACCTCTAGTGAATCTGGGTCTATGAGTTTTTGCTTGATCCTTTTGGCTTATTTAGTGTCGCTCTTAGTAAAATGACAGTGATTGTTATTCTCCTTTGTAGAAAAATGGAGCCTACTCCTTCAAGGGCATGCCCTACGCTGCTCCTCCGGTCGGTGAGCTGCGCTGGGCCCCGCCGGCCGATCCGCGGTGCGGGAACGGATTCGGAGACGCCAGCCGCTTCCGCAGCGTGTGCCCGCAGGTCCGCTCGCTGTCGGGCTCGGGGAAGGTGACGGGCCAGGAGAACTGCCTCTTCGTCAACGTGTGGACGCCCAGCCTGCAGCCTGAGGTCAGACTGCCCGTCATGGTGTGGATCCACGGAGGCTACCTGCACATGCTCAGTGGAGGAGAAGAGGGCTACTCACCCACAGAGCAGCTGGCCGCCGACACAGGGATGGTTTATGTCAGCTTCAACTACAGGCTCAACGCCTTCGGCTTCCTGGCCCTGGAGGTGCTGAGAGAAGGTTCTCCCACCAACTCCTCAGGTCGGTCCCTGCTGCTGTTAATACACTTTGTTTTCTTTGGTCTCCACCATCTTGGCTTTGTTGCATTTTTGTATTCGGTTCGTTTAGGTTCACACTGCCCAAATACAAGCAAACCAGTCACATGACTCACAAAAAGCTTGTTTATTGGCCATTTTTGTAACCTGTCATCCTGCCAGGTTAGAGATTTGGTGGTGGAGGGGTTAAAACAAACCTGATTCCAGTCCCTTTAGCTCAGCATGATGGACTTGTCTGTCTCTTCTTCTCTGGTGTTCCTACCAGTTAAGAACACATGAAGACATAGTTCGTTTTGTTCTGCTAGGCTTTCCAAGCATGAGGAACTGCTGGGTATCAGATCAACATCCGTCTCCCTCTACCCATAAAACCTTGAGGTTAAGAGTTGTTTCCTGTAGTGTTGGATTACGTTCTCACTCCTAACAAACCGCTCAGCAGTTCTCTTGTTAGAGGACTGAGACTTTTCAGGCGTTATGGTGCCAACTGAGTTCGAATCACATTTTTCTCACCTGACCAAATGAATCCAACTAAAGGAGTAAACACTGCAGAGTTTGAATAAACCACTCCAAACATGCTGGGTGTGAACGCAGCCTTAGAATCAAGAGACTGTTCAAGAAGTGCAAGGCAAGTTTATTTATGTAGCACATTTTGTACACAAAGGCAATTCAAAGTGCTTTACACAAGGTATATAAAGACATTAGATAAGAAATGCAGGATAATATAAATAAAAAAACAAGGAGATAAAGTATAGAAAAAGAGAGAATAATTAAAGAATTAAAATGCATAAAAGGAGAATTAAGACCAAGATCAAGTTACAAAGGAAAAAAGTTTTTGATCTTATCTTAGACCACTGGAGTGTATTGTGTTGTGTTTAAGAAAGAGTTATAATGGGCATGGTTGCCATTTTCTTACAAGCTATTTACCACTTCAATAGACCCTTAAAATATTTATAGTGTTTACACTGCACTCCCGGTCCTGTTGAATGTTTAAAAGTCTGTATACCTTTCCATTAAGATATGAATACTTAATGAATGTTAATGTGATTTGGATAACTGGAGGTCATTTCTCTCTCTTGGTACCGAGGTACTGCCGGTGTCTTTTCCATGTTAATGTTTGCAGTTTAGTTACCCGGCATGCTTTTGGGACACATGCAAATTAGCGTGTGTCAAGCTGGGTACTTTGTGTTGCGTAAACAGGCAGACCTTCTGTAACCTTGATATGCAGTGACCCATAAAAGCAGAGCCGTGCATGACGTGATGCACGGCACATGAATCCTTTCATCTTCCAGGAGCCGCCTCCCTCTCCACTTCTCCCACGCTCACATTTCTAATTTTGAATACTCCTAATTCCATGCCCTATTTCCTTGTTCCCTCAGCTTGAAAAGAGTTAAATTTACTTCAAGCTTCCCAGAACACGACAGTCCGTGGGTTTGTTTCTGATGGAGGAAATGGGGCGTCGGAAATAAGGCCACATCAGCGCAGGTCCTCGTTGCTAATCGATGTGCCACCTTTTGCCCACACACACACACAGGGAACTATGGCTTCATGGACCAGATAAAAGCGCTGCAGTGGGTCCAGAAGAACATCCATGCGTTTGGAGGAGACCCTGGGAAGGTCACCATATTTGGACAAAGCTCAGGTATGAAAATAATGAAAAGTACATGAAATGTGTTATTGGGCTCTGTGGCACAGCCAAGTCTGTGAAACCTGCCATAAAACATTTATTATTTTCCAGCAGCACCAGCTGTGATGAATGTGGTGTAGCTCTGATGGGCTTGATGGGGCGCTAGAATTAAAGGGCAAAGGTTTTTAACTGGAATGTGATCTGGATTTTGGATTTTAATGAAACTTGGAGGGACGATTGTTCTGTGTGCTGTGAGAGGCCCGACACACTGACTGACACTAGGCTTGGCCCGATATTCGATACTGAAATATTGTGATATTCAATATATAATATATACAGTATATTATATCATATATTCGATATATATGTATATGTCGCCCCGCCCCCCTTTATGATTCACATAAAACTTACTACACATATTGAGCTCCTTACAGATCCTTACAAAATACACTGATTGGCCTAATGGGGGCGCTATAATTAAAGGTAACATTTTTTAACTAGAATATGATCTTTCAGACACCGCTGGTTGGATTTTGACAAAACTTGAGGGATGATGGGTGTTTAAAAACATTACACTGCCTGGCCTGAGGGAGGCGCTATTATTAAAGGTCAAAATGTAAAACTTTTTAAAGGCCATAACTGCCACACCCCTAATCTGACTTTGATGAAACCTGGAGGGATGATGCATCTGCTTACTGACTGACCCGAGGGTCGCCTGCGCCATGCGTGTGGGACGACAACGTTGACTTGTCTTTAATCGGTCTGCGTCAGGCGGGACCTCGGTGTGGGCTCTGATGACGTCCCCCCTGGCGAAGGGTCTCTTCCACGCGGCGGTGGACATGAGCGGCTCCTACGTGTTAAACGCGACGCTGCAGCAGGCCGAGACGGACAACCTGGTCTTCCTGAGGAAGACGGGCTGCAAAGACGCGGCCTGCCTCAGGAGGCTCTCTGCCACACAGATTCTGCAGGTAGGAGACGTGAGGTGGTAAAGAAACATTCACCCCCCTTGACTTTTTGCACATTTTCTTGCACTAAAAAATGAGTTCAAATTAGTTGGATTTTTCATGTAAAATCTGGGCACAGTACTCACTTTTTCTGTCAAAGTGAAGTGGCAGTTAATGGGATAAAGTTCCAATTACAGAAAATATCTAGTTATAATAAAAGTACAGTAGCCACTCTCTTTACTGACTGGGGATAAATTGCCTCATTGGAAAGATAATTTTCCAGGATTTCATTAAATATATTATTCATAATTCATCTTTAAGGCAGAGTGGGACATTTTGATAAACATTTCAGAATGTTTCTTACTTTAGCTTTATTAGAAGATCTTCCACCAAGTCCAGGTATGAGACCAGAACTGTCTCCTCTCTGATTTTACTGTTTTTTTTTATTTAAATACTGAGAAGTGTACCCTCTGTACTTTTATATATAGTGATGGAAGGACGTTTTTTTTCTCTGAAAGTCCACCTTACTCTCTAAAAACCCATTAAGGTGTATTGAAAGGGGACTTGGTGTAAGACGTCTTGTCAAGAAAGGCAAAATTAGAGCAATTTTGAAAAGAACATGCATTCAAAATGTCTCACTACGACCAAAAGATGAAGCATGAATAATGCATGTTAGGAAATGAAGTGCTGAACTTTAATTTTCCAGTGAGACAATTACTACTGCACTTTAATGAACTAGATTTTTCTGTTATTGGAGTTTGATGCGGTTACATCAATTTGTTTAACTGCCACTCCGCTTTGATAGAAAAGAGAACTTTGCTCAGATTTTACACCAAAAATCCCCATTAGGCTTTTATTAAATATTGGATGTCGGCCAGTCAGTGTCCTCCCTGACCACAGCTACATAATATCACTCTGTAAAACCTGCAATGAAATTACATTTTTTTTTTTGCACATTTTAGTTTTTCATTTAGTTGTTAAATTATAGAATAGAATAGAATAGAGAAGAATAGAATAGATTAGAGTAGAATAGAAAACTTAATTGTCCCACCAAGGCAGGAAAATTGTCTTTGGTCTCACCAATTAAAACACAACATCACCTTCATGTGCATCACATCAATAAAACAAAAACATCACATCAGAATGATGTTGTTTTATGTAAATTAATTCTTAATTTAAAAGCAGTAACGTATCCCAGAGTTGAATAGGTGTGGTGGGTCTCTCTGCCTTAAAGAGCTGCTGACACTAAAATAAATTCATCAGTCTGGTTTCAGTGGAGAGTTTTAGTGTCCCATGATGCTCTAAATGCTGTTTCAGAGGCTTTTCCACCCTGACAAGGAAACATTTCTGGGGAAAACACTTGAGTGCTTTGAATTCTTTGGGCATAAAAATTGTCAAATTTCAAGATGTTGAATATCAGCACAAAATATTGGCCATCAGCAGTTTAAATATTGGCATCAGCTCTCAAAAGCCCATACTGGTCGAACCCTGCCGTCTTTATTTTAAGCCAGCGATTTGAACGAAGCTTTACGTGGATCTGGCTCTTCACCCTCCCAGGCCGTCCCGTGGCAGGAGTACCCGTCCTGGGCAGCAGACGACCTGTTGGACCTGCCCACCAGAGGGCGTTTCATCGGTCCGGTGGCGGTGGTGGACGGCTACGTCCTGCCGGCCCCGCCCTTTGAGACCTGGGAGATGGGAGGAGAATACAGCGATGTTCCCTTCCTCATTGGGACGACAGAGCAGGAGACGGACTTAAGGTGAGCGCTCCGCCCCCGCTCCGCACTCGTCACTGTCAGCTGATACTGTAATGCAACTGTAATGAGAATCTGTGTTCCCTCTGCAGCCCTCCGTCTGAAAACATCTCTATGTGGACATGGGGAGATTACGAGTGGTTTGTAACAGGTAAGGGTTTCTGTGTGAATATCTGACAGTTCAGTCTGACAGTACAGGCTGGGCGATATATCGTAATATCGATATCGTGATATCAGACCAGATATCGTCTGGGATTTTGATTCATAATACTGTGAAATAAGTTAAATGTCACTTCTTCTTCCTGGTCTTAAAGGCGTTACAGTAAAGTGATACAATTTTGAGTAAAATGAACAATGATTGGCTTTATCTGCTCATCATATCCACATTACTTAGTACTGATTACACATTACTGATTACTAATGATCATTACTTTTCAAAAACATTTTGTGTGTAAATATCTTATGAAAGCACAAACACTCATCCCCAAAATATCGTCACATTATCGATATCCAGGTATTCTGTCTTAAAATATTGTGATATTTGATTTTGTCAGTATCACCCAGCCCTACATGGAACTATTTAAGTGCTACACCTACTTTTGGGGAGTTTGGCCCATTGGTCGTTTTACCCAATATGTGACGAGAGGATCGGCACCAAAATCATCTCTGTGTCTCCGGTAGATCGCTCTGTCCGGTGCGCATGCTAATGCTTTAGCATACAGTGTGTCAAAGGTCCAGTGCAATGAGAAGTGCATTTCTCAATTTCATGGTGTAATTTAACAAAGGACCTGTTAATGTAAAGTTACCCAAATTATAGTATACTGTCAGCATTGTGGAAATTTGACTAACGGCCTTTGAAAAAGTCTCCCTCTGGTTTCAACAGAATCAAACAGATTTAGAATTTCCGTCTACTTCCTGGTGTAAATGATGTCACCTGCACCCAGGTTTTAATGAATGCTCTGATTGGTCGACAGTATGCTTAGTTAATGAGGTGTCCCATAGTCTGTCAGACAATAGCCAGCCAGCTACTTGGCCAAAGTTGCCAAAATCTCCTCTTCCTGCCTCCATTGCTGCTGGATGCAGAAGTTCCAACTCTGGATATTTGTTCCCCAAAGACAGAAACAAATGGCTCTGACTCAGTCCTGCAAGCTTTGTTCCATCTAACCATCAAAAACTGAAAAGAAAATGATGCTCATTGTGTTAGAGATCAACATCAAACTTTTCCTGACTGAGTTGAAATCATTGCACTGGATCTTTAAGTCACTGTAGACGACTAGCATTATACTAAAAGTGAGGAAATAAGGCTCTAAGGCTGGTGGTTAGTTAGTTGGTAAAATAGACAAAAATAAAGCGCCCTGTGGAACTACTTTCAGTGGCAGAACATCTCTTCCCATGAGACTCTGAGCGTAAATTGTTTTGTTTACAGAGGAAGTGAGTGAAGTGAGACAGCTAAAGTTTTTTGTGCTGTTGATTCTTAACGGACTTCACTAATGAGGAAGACTGAGATTTTGTTTTCAGAAGTTATGAATCTGCAGGCCGTATAATAAAAACCAAAACCAATTTTGGATTACTAACACCTCTGTCTCAATACTGTAGTGCTAGTTGCTTAAGATTCCTTGACACACTGTATGCTAACTGCCCCCCCCCCCCCTCTCTGCTGCATCTCTCAGATAAACTCAGCACCTTCAGCGAGGATCTGCCCAAGAAGGCGTTGAAACTTTACCCCAGCTCGGCCCCGTGTCCCACCACAGACCGCTGTCAGGAGCGGGCCTACACCACCATGGTCTCCGACATGAGGGTCACCTGTCCCAACAACGACCTGGCCTGGAGGGCTGCAGGTACGCTGCTGCGGGACACGTGCTGCGCAGAGGCTTGTCCCATCGTAAAACTCATTAAATCTGTGATAGATGTTTCAAATTCCATGACTGTTGGATTTTCTACAGTCTTCTGCAGAGATTAAAAAGAGAGACTTAATTCCTGTTTTTTTGTTTGACTAAGTCTTAAGTCAAATAAGTCATTGGAGTGTCGGCGACCCGCATTTCCATGGATTTTCTTGGAAATGAAACACAAAAAAACCCCAAAAAAGCGCTCCTCATGTGCACACAGGATATATTGGAGGTGATGTGAACACAGTTTGGCTACATGTATGTTTAATTGATTTATTTAATTCATATCGAATGTAGCCGAGCCTGCAAAGCACAACACTGGGGTTTCAGAATAGCTGGCAGTGTGTTGCCATTTCTCTCCTGACAGCAGCAGCTAACGGTCTGTCTGCCTGCATGCTGTACATTAGCCAGTTAGCAGAAAGCCGATGTTACAAGCAGTTCTGCTGTGAATAACAAAACTTTGCACCCTTCTCTCTCTCTCTTCAGCTGCCAGGTTTTTGTACATAAGGTTGCATTCTCTGTGCTGCAGAAATGCTGCCTAATTTAGATTTTGTGCCTCTAGGGTTTGTTAAAATTGCTCCATGGGGTACAAGGCGAGGCTCTGAGTAAACTGACATTTAGCTGTTGTGATGGGCAATTGCAGGGCATTTTGGGTGATTTTCTGCATGGCTCATTGGCTATTTTTATGTTCTGCAACCTGTTTTCTGTGGAAAATCTCCATGGTTGCAGAATCCTGGTGGGAGGCTAATTACATGCAGTCAGTTATATAGTCAGGTTTCTGATGGTTGATAGCAACATTTGTAGAATGAAATTGACAATAGCCAATATTTTATGCTGATATTGAACCATGCTCATGCCAAAAAAGTACGAGGTTTCAGTGTTTTTCCCAGAATTTTAGTCTTGTCAGGGTGGAAAGTCCTCAGAAACAGCATTAAGACCATCATGGGACACTAAAACTCCTTAAGGCAGGGTGACCCACAACACCTATTCAGTGGTGGGTGAAATTTTGGGATGATTTAGTCTGTTAAATGAAGAATTAATTTACAAAGAACATAATTGAACAATTATGAAATGACAAATAAATGAAATGAACAAATAAATGAAATGTGCAAAGAAAATCAAATTTCACAGTTTTTACAGTGATCAGTGGATGACATGACTGGCAGATATCAGATATTACTATAAATGCAAACCCATATATCTGTCTAACCCTACATTCTACAGATATGTATAGGTTAAAAAGTTGATGTCACACAGTATTCATCACTATTTTGTCACTCTGAGTTGTTGTTGTCATAATAAACGTCTCCCTGTCCCCAGCGGCCCTGCACAGTCCTGTGTATCGCTACGTGGTGACACACACGCCGTCCGCCGCCGCCAACGCCTCGGGCGCTCTGATCCCGTTCCCCGGCCGCTTCTCCTTCCACTGCCTGGACGCTGTGGCTTTCTTTGGGGGGCTGGACTCTGTGCTGGGGAAGCCGCTCTCCCCTCAGGACAAGGACTTCCAGGATCTCTTCACTCACCACCTGGTCCACTTCGCCAAAGAGGGTGAGGATGCTTCCCACCGCCGAGTGTGTGTGAACTTCCGTTTTCCGAGTTGCCGTTATGGTCCAGTGCAACGAGAATGGCATTTCTCAATTTAATGGTAAAATGTAACAGAGGACCTGTTAAAGACCCCATGAAACAGCATCTTTACTTCCTGGATTTGATGCATTTTCCTGTTGAAACAGGATGTTGGGGCGGGACATAATGCAGTGAGGGACCGGAGCTTGTGTCACATTAGACATACCGTATTTCCTCTAATAGTGGCCGGTAGTCAATTAAAAGCCGGGTCTCCGATAATGGCCGGGGGCGTGGTCGACACAAACAAATAAAGGCCGGCCCCAAATACAGGCCGGGGAAAAAAACAAAGGAAAAAACAACGGTGGATACCGGTAAACTCCTGCTGCCTGTTATATAATGTAACTCTAGTTTGTAGTAACGTACAAGTGCCACAAGACGGCTCGGCCGGCGGAAGTCTCTGGAGCATGCCGTCGTCTATTACCGTAATTATTGTAATGCATTGCAGTAACAAAAAAACGTCTACCTAACGAACCCCAACAGAAGCAGATCAGAAAACAAGGAGGCTTCGTACTAAAATATGAGCAAATATACTTATCAAACAGAGGGAATTAGAAATAAAGGCCCGTCTCTAATATAAGCCTGCTTCCAATAAAGGCCTGGTACCCTCTGCAGTTGAGGTAAATAAAGGCCCGGGCCAATATTAGAGGAAATACGGTAAGTTAATGTAACGTTAGTTAATGTACGAATATATATATATATAATTTTCTTGTGTCCGACACGCTGTGTGATTCAACGTGCATATATTACTTGTGTGTGCGAGTGCATGTGTGACACGCATTGCAGAGCGCAAGTTAACCATCCTTAATTTTTACTTTCACGGAGCCGCTTGTGTGTGTGTGTGTGTGTGTGTGTGTGTATGTGTGTTTGTGTGTGTTGGTGTGTGCCGCGCGTTATGTTACGGCCAAGTTATGGACATTGATTTATGTCAGTGTGTTTTACTGGCATTGTTCCGGACCATTGAACTTGTGTAAAATTCATAAGTGGACCTTTAATAAAAAAGTTTGAGAACCCCTGGTCTAAACCAGTGGTTCTCAACGTGGGGTCCGGGGACCACAAGGGGTCCTTGAGGGGGTTTCAGGGGGTCCCCAGCAAATTGATAAATACAAGAAGTTAACACAATTAGATAATGTGACTGTTTTGATCATAGTTTCACTGTTATCTCTCTACCTACAATACAGATATTTTGGGAATTCTGGACAAAATCATATCTAACAATAAAAATATTCTCAGATTTGGGTCCAAGAGATAAAATCTCATCATGGGGGTCTGTGGCTCTAATGTGGACTAAATTAGGGGTCCTTGATATGAAAAAGGTTGAGAATCACTGGTCTAAACCAATGGAATATGAGTCGGGGAGAGAAAAACAATTTTATTTGATGGGAGGGGTGCGGAGGGGCGGGACGCTTCTGATGGTTTGAATTGTGTCAGTGAATTAATGTCAGTCGGTGTAAAGTCGGTGTGTCTGCTGCACACTTTTCTCTGTGCTGTAAACTGCTGCTGCAAACTGGATTTCTATTGTATTGTTGAGCCGGACAGCATTAGTATTACCAAGGGAGGTCAGTAATTTGATTTTGCCCAAACACACGGGTAGTTTCAGTCATCTGGATGGTAAAACGCTTCACCGGGGGATCTTGGTAATCCAGGTAGACGCTACGCGATGCCACCGCAGCAGCTCCTGCTCTCTTTTCCAATATTTTCTCTATTTTTCTTGGCACCAAAACGCACTCTCTCCTCCATTTAAGGCTTATTTCCTATTCTGTATGTGTGCTTATATTCCTTTTGTTTTCCCCCTGCTGAATCCTATTACTTTTGCTGCTGCGACGGCCTAATCTCCCCACAGGGATCAATACAGTTCCATCTAATTTAAAGAGATCCCGCTCCACCCCGCCACTGACGTTATGGGCCTTGTAATGGAGATGCTGGGTTTGCAAGCCAGTAATTGCGTGAAACACCAGATGTAGACGAGATTAAAATGACCCCAGGATATCAGAGTTAACCCACAATGCAGCAGGTAATTCCAGCTGTAAATTGAACCGGGGTAGACGGAGAAAATCACAGACATCGTCGATCTGGACGGGATAAAATTCCTGCGGCGATGAGGTAAAAACTACCGATTGCTTGGTAATGCTGTGACATAATGATGCTGATGTGAGAATGGTTGGTTTAATACCATAATTTGTGTTGGGCAAATGTTGTTAGATTATTTACCGGTGATGATATTTTGGTAGAGAGGAGGATGCAGACGGCAGAAGCATCACGAGGGCCAGGAATTTGATTTGATTCAGTCAGCTGGATGGGAAAATCGCTGACTGGGGAACTGTCCAACTGTACTGATCCAAAAAAGATTCTGTCTGAAATTACTGACTGTATTTTAACACTTCATCACAAAATAACAGAGGTGGTGACTCGGGTCACTTGACTCAAGTCAGACTCGAGTCACAGTTTTAATTGCTTGAGACTTGACTCGATGCATGAAGAGAAGACTTGAGACTTGACTTGACTTGGGTTCTGGTGACTTGGGACTTGACTCTGACTTGTACTTTGATGACTTGAAAAGGTTTCTAAAGTCTTGACTTGAGATCTTGTGTTTGTGTAAATGACTTAGATTGAAAGTGATGAGATTTGTTCCAGCAGACGACTGCATTTAAATTCTGTTTTCTGAATTTGTATGGAATGATTGAATTTATTGAAGTTGAAACTGATTATAGAAATCAAACTCATGATGCTCTTACCAAGTTTTTATCCTATTAAAACCATATTGCATTGAAAAGTCCTAGATATTTAGTTTTCTTTAAGATATTAAATTGATGCTGGACTGCTTGACTTGCTGTTCTACATTTAGACTTGAGACTTGACATTAATGACTTGGACTTGACTTGGTAATCTACATTTAGACTTGGGACTTGACTTGAGACCTGTGCCTCAAGACTTGAGACTGACTCGAGCCAAGTTGACTTGGTCACTCCTCTGCAAAATAAGTCCTGGAATGCACTGAATGTCACAATATGATATCTATCAGAGTATTTGAGGGTGGATTTAAGTCCTACTTTCCCTCTCTCCTCCAGGTAAGATGGTGGATCAGTGGCCAGAATACCCAGCAGCCACTGCTCTCCTGTCCCACAGCCTGTCGGTGGTCCAGAAGTACTCGCCCGCACGGTGTCAGCTGTGGCAGGACAACGGCTTGTACGCTTACGCCTGGGTCAACTGAGCACAACGCCGGGCCTTCACCCGGTCCAGCTGACCGCTAACCACTAGACTTTATCCAATCAGCTGCTTCGATCCACTGAAGTGATGCTCCACAGACCCTGAAGAGCCTCTGCGTCTAAGGAAGTAGTTTGAAGGAAGAACATTACATGAAGACAGTGAGGACCAAACTGAAGAATGGCAGAGACTGGACTGTGTGAGCCTGCTGTGTGAAGGAGATTCAGTATTTGTGAAGGATTTTGAAGGGAATGAAAGTGATAGTGTGCTAGATTAAAGGAAAACACTACCAGTCAACAGTCTGGACACACCTGATTGAATGTTCTGTGTTTTTCATTCTCTTAAAGCCATTTTGATCTAAAGGCTTCTGCTTAAATGCTTGAAATGTGTTTCTTAGACAAATATAAATAGTGAAGTTCATCCTACGTATGAATTTCTTTCCAAAGTCTTTGCTTTTCCATCAAGGCAAAGAATGTAAAATATAAGATAGTTTTGATTTGTTTAACACTTTTTTGGTCGCTACATAATTCCATTTGTGTTATTTCATAGTTTTGATGTCTTCACTATTATTCTGTGGAAAACAGTAAAAATAAAGAAAAGTGTGGTGTGTCCAAACTTTTGACTGGTAGTGTAGTTCACTCAAAAATGAAAATTCAGTCATCATCTCCTCCCCTTCATGCCAGTTGAAACAGGTGAAGTTAGTCCATATAACACACAGGGAGGCTGCCAGCACAACTTCACAGCAGCCTTCTCCAAAACAACTGAAGTCAATGGGGTCCGGTTCTGTAGACTTCCAAAAACAGCAAAAACATGAAAATTAAAATAAAATGACTCCAAACAGCTCATGCAGAATAATCCAAGTCATCTGAAAGCCAAACGATTGCACTATGACAGGAAAAGACCAATATTTACTGCATTAAGTATCTCAAATATTCATTACAGCCACTGAGGGTGAACTTCCTTTTAAAATAGAGTGCTAGGTGTCCCATCTGTTGGAAGGTGACCCCATATTGATTTCACTATTGATTTTTAAGCACGTTGAAATTTTGTATCATTCGCTTATGATTTTTACTGCAGGACTGAGTGCAAAAACATAATTTATTTCCTCAGCAGGACAGAAGTTACAGCGGCTCGAGTGAGCTTGTCAGTTTTCAGTTTCATACCTTTGATATTGGTATTCTGTTGGACTAATGAAATTGACAGTAGTTTGACAGTACTGACAAAATATATTTTTTTACACTAACACACACTTTTAAATTTGCTTTCATGTCAGCATCCCTCCTGTCTGTCTGTGTGAGGAAAAATACACACATCACTCCATTAAAAGGTGTAAATGGAAGTATTAACTCTAATCATGTTTCCTAATCAAACTTATTTCTACTTTGTTTTGACCAAATCATAGTTCTCGTTTGTTGTTTGATCATCTTCAGCCTCCTGTGAGATCTATATGTACTTTTTTAATTCTGCTTGATTTGTACTCAGGTAACATGCATTGATCCACATAAATGTCATCACTTGCTTTGATTGACATACATGTTTAATAAATCAACACCACATGAATAATTCTTCTATTTATTATACAACCTGTTTCAAAAGTAGGTCTGCATTTTTACATACAACACTAATACTCACTACTACACTAATACTCATTTCCAGCCCTTTACACTTTAGGTCATGGCTAGAAATTTGAGGATTGAGTGATTAAATGAGTTAAAAATGGCTACAATTATACAATTTTGTTTTTCATTATTATTGCTATTATTTTTTTTAAAAGTGTATAGACTATCTACATTTGAAACAGACAGTATGCTGCTCAGTTTGCAGTGCTGTAATGAAGCAGGAGTGCAGGGATTCAGTCAGCAGCTGATTTCACTGGTTAACACACCTGCAACTGGAACTGACCAGTGGAATTTATTTAACTTAAATTGTGAGAAAAAAAGTCAGAATTGTGAGAAATAAACTCACAATTTAGTCGTTTTTTTATTTTATTGAGTGGCGGGAATGGGCTTCCATACCAACCTCATGCCAGGCTGTCTGTGTAAATAAGAATTTGTTGTTAAAGTCACACTGAAATGCCTTTTCATCTCATTCCATCATACCATACACCTATTTGACTATAAAAAAATGTATTTTCATACCAACATCTTTAGTGGTGACATCATTGTGTACCAGCAGGCGTAAATATAAATGGCATCCAATAAAACCATCACAGATTTTTAAACAGCCCCGCCCCTCTGCCCCTCCCGTCAAATAAAACTGCTTTTTCATTGGTTTACGTCCTGTTTCAAAAGGAAATACGTCACATTAAGGAAGCAAGATGCTCTCAAAATGTGGTTTCTGCCTGGTAAAATAAATGCCTGCTGTGGTCTTTGATTGGAAGGAAATCCCGCAGACTCCATTACTGTCTCAGGCCGGCAGATGGCGCCAGAAGGAAAGCTGTCCCGGTCTCTGTGGTGACGGAGCAGACCAGCCTCGGTCTGACTGTGTCTTTAAGGCCGGATCATAAACCTCACATACCGCTGACTTGTGCCACGCTGCGGCGCCTGCTCAGTACGCGGCTCGGATCCTGGACCAGGAGCCTATCCCGTCTGCTGCTGGAGCCCGTGTGTGTGCATGTGCATGTGTATGTGTGTGTGTCTGTGTGTGTGTATGTGTGCTCTCTGATGGTAACCTATGGATTGACGGAGAAAGGCTATTGTTGTCAACTCGGTGATTTGCTCTGCTGGATCTGCAGTTTCATGAGCGACCGAAGAATGCCTAGAGGAACCGGAGCTTTGTTACTGCACGGATAGCGCAGAAATCCACCCGAGAGAAACGGTAATTACATTATTTCCCCCTGTTTTTCCCGATATTTCTCTACAGCTGTCACGCCGCTATTTATTATTATCATTAGAATAAAGGATCGCGCGTTGGGCTGCAGCGCCGCCTCGGTGTTATGGAGCCTGCGGGTTTGTTTACCATCCAACATTATGGGACAAAATGACATTTTTTGCGCGGCCGGGTTCAGTTTCTCCTGCCGATAATTTGTAGATTTGCACTGGAACGCGTCTTTCCAGTCAGCAGACTGTATCAGCAGCATCCCATCAGCCATCACCGTGTGCTGGATGTCAAGGAATGCAGGCTGCACGGGCCTGCCGGGAACAGCCGACTTCTAATAGCTGGAATAACAGAGTTAAGTTGTTCAACACTGTTTCCAACACCAAGTAACATCTAATTTACAGCAGCAGCAGAAACCCAAGACGCTGCTGCGGTGTGTGTGTGTGTGTGTGTGTGTGTGTGAGCGTGTGTGTGTGTGTGTTGCATATGGATATGTGTGCCATTTTTGTGTGTGTATTATCTACCAGTGGAAACAACTGCTCATATCTGCAAGAGTGCATTTGTTTGTCTGTGTGTGTGTGTGTGTGTCATGTATATAGATTACATGAGTGTGTGTGTGTGTGTATGGGTGTGTTATCTACCAGTGGAGAACAGCTAACTGTCTGATAAAGTAATAACAGACAGATGAACGGTTTCCACTGGTAGATCCTGCAGCACAGTGTGTGTGTGTGTGTGTGTGTGTGTGTTCTGCATGCATGTGTGTGTGTTCAGTGTCTGTAAAGAGTGTGTGATCCACCAGTGGAAATGGTCTCACTGCTCGCCTGTCTGCCTGTCTGTCTGTCAGGTCAAGTAATAGCTGCTGTCCGGTCCGGTCCGGTCCGGTCTCGGCTCTCCCGGTCCGGGCCTCCACCCTGCATGCTGGGAGTTTTGCCAAAGCTCCTCTATGATTTAGCGCGCTGACCACATGCGGCCGCTGCCATATGCCTCAGATGACGCTCGCTCACATTTACAGCCTCAGAGCTGAACTGGAAGCTGTCACTGTTTCTTTATCCTGACTGACTGCATGAAGCTGCACCAGTTTTTCTTCAGCAGGGCCCGTGTGCTGCAGACAGAACCAGACTGATCCGACCTCGTCCTCCACTGAGGCAAATGGCTGCTGTATGTTCTTCATCCAAATATCTAGATTAATCTTTATTGTCCACTGTATTACACTACCAGTCAAAAGTTTGGACACACCACATTTTTCTTTATTTTTACTATTTTCCACATTTTAGAATAACAGTAAAGACATCAGAACTATGAAATGACACAAATGGAATTATGCAGCGACCAAAACTATCTTATATTTTAGATTCTTTAAAGTAGCCACCCTTTGCCTTGATGGAAAGGCAAAGGCTTTGGAAAGAAATTCATACATAGGATCAACTTCACTATTTATATTTGTCTAATAAACACATTTCAAGATAATGAAAAACATAGTACTGTCAATCAGGTGTGTCCAAACTTTAGACTGGTAATGGATGTGCAATGGAAAACTGTCTTTGGCACAACAAAAATCCTCTGAAACATCATTTAGAGCATCATGGGACTAAATAAATAAATAAATAAATGAATAAGAAAATATGAATAAGAAAATGAAATGTCATGTCAGGTTTTCCAGACCATGTTTGTGCAGCTGTGGTCAGGAGGAGCCTGCATCGTGTCAGAGGTGGAGACACCGACTGACCGACTGACTGACTGATATCTGATCTGTTAAAAAAGACCAATATTGCTGCTGATATATCAGTCTAACTCTTCTGCTGAAGCCACCGTCTCCCCTGCTGTGATGTAACTGTGTCACTGTCTGTGACCTGTGACCGTCTGCCAGACAGGAGCTCCATGCTCCACCTTACTGAATTATTCAACCTGGTTAACCCACATTCAGACATGCAGGCCGCCTTGGAGAGAACTTGGGTCTGTTTTGGTGTCTTGGTGTGGAAGCAGCTTAGGATCAATATACTGTGTATTCAGTATCAATGCACAGGCAAAATCACAGCAGCAGCTCCAGAGGCAGATGCTTTGATGGGGAATGTTCCTCACTAGGGCTGCAACTAACGATTATCTTCATTATCGATTAATCTATCGATAATCTACAGTATATGGCACCACACCGCTAGTTTTAGACTTTAGTACCAGTGGATATGATTCCATACAATTGTAAATGAAGCATCAGTCCATTAGTGCTGCTGCAGATCATCAGATGACCACGGTTCTTTGTTCTTCTTGCTTCCAGTTTGGGAATAACAGACTTTCATTGCATAATCCTGCTTCAGAGACATTCCTAATCCAGACGGCTGGTGTGTCCTGCGATGCGTCCAGATTATGACCCTGCCATGGGGAAAGATCCCTATAGAGAATGTGGATTATCCAGGATTAATACCCTCGTCGCTTTGTTTGGAGAGAATTTAGCAGCGGCCCGCTGGCTCCGGCTGGGATTGCGTGCATCGCTCTGACAAGACACTGAAGTGGTCCTTATGGATGTTACCACATCATACCCCACCATGCCATGCCGTGCCATGCCATATCTTACCATACCAAACCGTACCGTACCGTACCGTACCAGCGTTTGTTTTTTTTGTTTTTTTTAAAGAAGATGAGGTCAGTCTGGAGAGAGAACTAGCATTTTGTTCTCTAAATCCACAATGCTCCCAGTCTTTCATAGAGGAATCTGCCTTGTTCTGTTCTGGCTGTTGTGCTGCTGCAGTCAGATGTGGTTCATACAGACTTGATGTGAAAAGAAAAATCCACCATAAAACACTTTAACATGAAAGAAACAGCTATTTGCACCTTCTATTTCTGGGTCCATTTTGTTGTTTGTTGTGTTTTTCTTCTTGGTGGATAACCGGCCAATCGTAGACGAGGTGACAGATATTTCCAGCAGCTACAATGGAGTTTGATATGAGAAAATGAGCGTCAGCGGTAAACGTCAGGTTTTGGTGTCAGTCTCTCAGAATCAAAGAGCGAGGGCTTCTTTCTAGAGCCGCCATTTTGCACCGAGAGACGTTCAACAATCATACAGGGAGAAATCCATCGTAGAAGAGGAGAGAGACCAGTTTCTCCACCCACAGGAGCAGGAGAGAGACCAGAATGCACTGCAGCAGAGAGACAGGTTGAGGTTTGAGTAAGGAGAGCGACTGTTTGTTTCTTCACTGGAAAAAACTCTCTTGCTGTTATCTCTCTCCACCTACATGTAAAAAACCCACAGCTGAAAGTAACAAGTTCACTCCCCTTTTCTGGGGGTTGTTGAAAGGCATTCTGGGAAATGTAGTAAATCGCTAACTGAAGTAGAAGGAGACGAGGCAGGTTGAGGGAAAAGTGGGTTCACCAAAACAGTAAAGTACAACACTTCCATCACAAAATAACTCCTGGAACGTGTTGGATATCTAACAGTGGAGGAGGATTCAAGGCTCAAGTTTCCCTTTTAGCAGTGAAATATCTCATCTCAGACATTCATATTCATAACATGTCCATCAAAGTCTTATTTCCTCTCATAACACCCAAGTGTTGGTGAACATAGCAGGTCTGTTTGTGCGGTGTGAGGCGGACGACCATCTGTGTGTGTGTGTGTATGTGTGTGTGTGGGGGGGTGATAGGGTACAGTATTTGAACATTGGCAGGTTGATTGTTCCCAGGAGGCTTATATTACTGATGCCTGCAACAGACAGAGCAGCTCAGTGCAGCTTTCTCATATTACCCATCTCTCCCTCTGATGGACCAACCTGCCCACTCACACTCTGATGGAAGCGCTGTGTGTTTTCATAACCAGTAGAGCTACGTAAAGCTGATTCAACACAGCAGTCCCATCTGTCCTCGAGCACCTGAACATTTCTTGGTCCCATCAAACGTGTGTTTGTGCTGAAAGCCCTTTCTTTAAACGGGCATGAAGTCATTTATCGACCGTTATCAGCAACCAAGGAATCGCAGCATCGATGGGCAGAAATACAGAAATACAAAAGTCACATTTTCACAGTAGAGAGAAGTAAGCTAGCTAATGAGAGCGGAGATCCAACAGAAGAGGTAAGATGTCACCATGCTGATCGCCTGCTTTGTCATTTGTTTCTTTGGCTTGAGAACTAAATGTGTTCTGACACCAAGACAGAAAATGAGTCCTGAAAGGCAGAAATCTGCACCTGGCCAAGTAACTGTTGAGTCATATGTACTGACTGTCTACCTTATCATCCCCCACAGAGATATTATAGTCAGTTTGTGCTATGGGACATAAATAATCATACTTAAATAATAAGTAATCATACTAATAATCCTTATATTTTACTTTATTATTATGTTCTCTGATCCTTTTTGTGTTATTTTATTCTGTCGTACTGCTGCATTTTGTACTTGCTTTGTGAAGAACTTTGTCACACTGTTCAGAAAGGTGCTATACAAATAAAGTTTATTATTATTATTATTATTGTACTTGATGCACCTTTAAGTTTTGTTTCATGGCTGCATAAGGCAGCTGACCAGCTGACCAGTGGGTTGTTGCTCATATAGACGACACTGCATGGATTCAGCGGCATCAGAGGATTTATTCTGGTGAGAAAGAGAGGTGAACACACAGGAAGCGGGAGGGTGTGTGTGTGTGTGTGTGTGTGTGAGTGAGTGAGTGTGTGTGGGGAGGGGAGGGGGGGTTATGAGAGACAATGGCAGCAGAGTGAACCAACTGTCTGAAGCAAAGCCAACATCCTTTATCTGAGATGCTCTCTGCTGCCTGGGAACACCGACTCCCAGCGCACAGCGAGGCAGCATGGGACTCATCTGATCAGCTGCCTGCTGTGTGTGATGTGATGTGTGTGATGTGATGTGTGTGTGATGGACTGGTGAAGTCATTACATAACAGTCACTGTGTGGCTCGGTGTGAAGCATGCCGGCTCAGTCTGATGGTTCGGACGCCAACAGTCGCCCACATCCATGAGTTTTTTTGTTTTTTTTTGCCTTGAATCATCATCTTGTTGTTCTGCGGCTCATGCAGCTCATGCCTTCCTCCTCTCTCCTCAGATATTGACATGAAGAAAGACATTGAGACTCTAATAGCAGAGGAACGTGCTGACATCATCTTGAAGTATGCTACGGTGAGTGAGCTTCCAACACACAGCGGTGTGTCACACAGCTGGACCACATGGTTCATGTTGTCCAATCTGTTTTCTCTTATATTCTCACACACTGTGTTCTGATCATGGCTGGGCAATAATACGGTATTTCTGTTTAAATAGAATCATATTGTGATGAAATAATGATATTGAGTCATCGTGATACACATTCTGATGTATAAATTTATGATAAAAAGCAAATAATGAATAAATTCTGTCACAAAATGAGATCTGAAACCAATTAGGGAATGCTATTTTAAAATGGGTTTAATTAGAGTTTTATCATACTTTATATTACCATGCAATTCAATGGAATGAGCATCAATTTGATTATTTAACATGTAATTTTGCATGTTATATATTGTTGTTATATAATATATATTGTTAGATATATATTGTGATATCAATTTTGTTCATACCGCCCAGCTGTAGTTCTGAATAAATATTCAACACTTTTTTATGTGCATTGAAAACACAAATGTGTCATTAGTGTCACTGGTGTGGTGACTGCAGCTGATGTGCTGAGAAGCAGCATGGTGTTAGAAGTGTGGCCACATCACCTCCTGTGCTGTGTGTTCCTCTGCCATGCAGGAGGAACACTTCACACTCGGTTGAGCTCGTGGTTAAAAACCGCAGCAGACACGCTCAGCAGGACACAGGGGAGAAACTACGTGTGAATTCAAATGTGTGTTTTTGTTTGTGTGCAGTGCATCGCTGCATGTGTAGAGGGCAATACACTGTGTGTGTGTGTGTGTGTGTGTTGCCAAAGTGCCTCAATAACACGTTTGTACCTGTGGTTTGATGCGAACAAAGAATATGATTTCTAAGAATATTCTAGTTAACTGAAAATGAAGACTAACGCTTGGCATGGGAAATTGTTTTAGTGAACTGAGATAAAAAATAAAAAATAAACTTAATGAAAAAATGAATAGAAACTTAACAGTCTGCCTCCAAAACTAACTGGAAACTGAACCCAGTATGCAGCTGCTACCTGCACACAACATACACACGACCATTCAGAGACTAAAACTAAATAAAAACGAAACTAAAACTGAATTCTTTATGAAAATTAAAGCTAAACCAAAACAAGGCAACAGCAAACTTGTCGTCCCCCATGAAGGATGAAGTCCCTTGTGGGCCAGTCAGTAACAAATACAGTATGTCACCTGGTTTTAGCCTCTTGGACTGATCAGTGTCAATTTGGAAAGCTGGAACGCAGCGGTGAGATGCATCATTTCCCCAAGCTTAGTCCAAATTGGGTCAGTGGTATACAGTGCAAATTTTGCGCGTGATACATGGACGAGCAAACAAATTATGTAGCCCCCCCACCCCCCACCCCCCCCTTTGGCTGATCACTGTAATTTTGAAACCGTGACAACGCAGTGGTGAGATGCATCATTTCCACAAGTTTCGCCAAATCCCAAATGCATAATTCCCTGAAGTTTTGTGAAAATCTGATCAGCGGCGTCTGAGATATTGTGCATGACATACAGACAATTAAACAAACATGGTAGCGCCCCCCTTAGGCCAATCTGTGTAACTTTTAAACAGCTGGAAATAATAGTAAAACGACGCATCATTCCCCAAAGTTTCATCACAATCTGATCAGTGGCATCCGATCCGGAGTCCGTCTCCTGATTTCATCGTGGGGGGGGGGGGGGGGGGGGACAGCTAGCAAACGCCATTTGAAAACCATAAACCATAAAAAATTAAAACTAATGGAAATTGTAAAACTGAAAAAAAAAAATGATTAGGCCAACATCATGCTAAACCAAGCTGCTGCTCTCCAGCCTGACGCTCAACTGCTGAACATGCTGATGCAGAAGAAGAGATGGGGTGGGGGGGGGGGACAGTGATAACCAGGGGTTAAATTTAGCTCAGAGGCAGAGCGGGGGGGTTTGGGGGGGGGGGGGGGGGGGGGGGGTTGACCTGTCTAGCCATAGCAACAGCTGTGACACGCTCGGCAGCGGTGGATTTGACACCATCCCCTGGAGACCTGCTGGATCCCCGGCCTCCTCGGCCTGGATGATGGTTTCCAGCCTCACAGCACAGTTCAGTTCAGTCCAGTGTGGGGAGGAAGACCGGCTGCAAATAGATCAACCACACAGCAGGACTTCCTGTTCCCAGGGGAACTCTGGGTAAAAGCCTGCCGCAGATAACATGTAGGTTTGTTTGTTTTCTGCAGGTTTCAGGGAGACCAGCAGCTGACCTCACCTCATCTCTCCTCCACCTCGCTGCTCTCTCTCCCTCACTGTCTGTGGAGAGAGATCAGAGTCAGCAGAGGCTGTTTGACCTGCATACATTTGAATTTGTCACGCTCAGACTGAACTGTATTTTTTGAATGACTTTAGAAATTTAATTTGTAAGTCACAATTTGAAATTGAATGCAATGGCTTGAAATTCAATACAATTATGCTATTATTTGAATTTACCTTTTAACTCTCTTTTCAAATTCGGTTTTCTCAACTCAGACTGAGCTCTCTGAGACATCCAGGGACTGAGGAAAAGCAAACGAGCACAGATTCAATCCAACACGTCAGAGAGCGTATTGGGACTTCTACTAGTTTTCACCTGGTACTGCGGCCTGTATCAGACATATAAGCTCTCTGATGTGGCTTCTGGTCTTTCCGCACACATTGTCCAACGAGGTCCTGATGAAGAGGAGCTAGTGAAAGTACTGAAACCAGATGAAGATAAAACTTCAACTAGCTAGTGAAAACGTAGCAGCACCAGTACCAGGATCTCATTTGCTGTTCCTCGGTCCCTGGCTGTTTCAGAGAGCTCAGTTACAAGTTGATTCAATAAAAATCATGTTCAATTTCTAATGCCGCCTTAAAAATGTAATTTTTGAAATCAAACGGCTCAATATGAGCAAGTCAATTTACTAAAAAACGCGCTCAACCCTCAGTTATTTATGTGGGTGCTGAATCCTCAAAAAATATGTAACGAAATACTCCAGGACAGCACTCCAATTAATTAATTTATATTTATTGCCGCACAGACGTTTCGGGCAAGACGCCCTTCTTCAGTGTGCTTTGCCCAAAACGTCTGTGCAGCAATAAATATAAATTAATTAATTGGAGTGCTGTCCTGGAGTATTTCGTTCAATGTGAGCAAGTGAAAGTCAAATGCATTTCAAAAACTATTGTCTAAAGACACAAGGCAGCACTCACAGATCTCAATTTCACCAATTCAGTCACAAAAACTTGGTAATATTTCGACCTGGTGGCCTTCATCTGAAATTCAAATGTATGCAGTTCAGATCTAATCTCTGCTGGCTGTAATCTCTCTCTCTCTCTCTCTCTCTCTCTCTCTCTCTCTCTCTCTCTCTCTCTCTCTCTCTCTCTCTCTCTCTCTCTCTCCTCTCTCTCTCCAAACAGCCTCAGTAAGGAAAGTATTTTTAGCCCGCTCACTTTCATAAAGCTGACATCATTCGCGGAGCCTCGAGGCTCCCAGAGCGCCGACTCCGGCGGGACGGACTCATATAGTTTCTATGCGCGTGCTCTGACCCTCTTTCCCCGCTCTGAAACCAGGCGCCTGATTGGCTGCCTTCCAGACAGGAAGCCAACCACAGAGCGGAGTGAAAAGCCTCTCCGGTTGGCTGCTGGAGGATTAGCCCCGTGTCTGTTATGTCAACATCGGGACCAAACTGTTGCCTCAACATTTCTAAATGGATTTTCCATTATAGAAACACTATTACCAAATTTTGTGCTGGCTAATGCAGATTCTGAGTGTGTGTGTGTGTGTGTGTGTGTGTGTTTTGATTGGCTCACCAGACTGGGAGATAATTCCACAGTTTATTGTAGACTGTGTAGATTATGCATGGAGTTCCAGTTTGACTTCATTAAAGATGATTGTGTTTGAGTCGGGAACCTCTCAGCGCACGCTGCCGTCACGCTGGCTGCTGGGACTACGGTTCACTGCTGTTGCTGTGCGTGTGTGTGTGTGTGTGTGTGTGCTAGTGTCTGACTTCTCTGACAATCTGTGTGTGTGTGTGTGCATGCTTGTAAGCGTGTGCTTTAAGAGTTGTTATAGTTTTACAATTTCCTTCAGTTTATATTTTTGTTTAATTTTGAAATTTGATTTCCATTTCAATTTAGTTTCAGTTACTCTTCAAATGGCATTTGCTAGTTTTTGTTTAGTTTTTATGTTCATTAATGTTCAGCTGTAGTTGGTTGTTGGTAGCAGCTGTTTTCTGTGCATACTGACAGAAAACTCTCCTTGGATGTACACAGGAGGCATCAGTGTATTGATAATGTATTGATAGTTGATCAGAGCCCATTCATGACAACAGGATTCTTTCTCCAGCTCACTGACAGTAAGGCAACTGGCAGAAGTGAAATTTGGTTAATTTTTATTTTAGTTCAGTTAGTTTTGGAGGCAGACTCAGTTCACTAAATGTGTGTTCATGCCTAATTGTTGTCTTGGTTTCAGGTTGTTAACTATAATGTCCTTGGTGTGCATGCATGCATTCTTGTGTGTACCCGTGTGTGTGTGTGTGTGTGTGTGTGTGTGTGTGTGTGTGGCACCTGCAGGGCCGGCAGGAGGGGGTGGAGATCGACCCCTGGGAAGATGCCGACTACAGCATCTACAGAGTCACCGACCGCTTCGGCTTCATGCAGTGAGTCCGTCCTGTTTCTGCTCTCGCTGCCTGCTGCCAGGTGGTGGCGCTGTTTGACTTTCTGTCTTTGCATCTGATTGTTTTTGTCTCTTTTTTTCCCCCAGCGAGGACGAGCTGCCAGCCCCGACCGCACAGGAGGAGAAGGTGAGGCGACTGTGTTCATCCTCCTGTCGGCTAATCCTCATCGTATGTATCGCGATCCCCGATGTATTCCTCCATGCCGGGGAGGAACCGGTGTTGCGGCAAAATTTGTATCCCCTAAAAACTGTGTGTCCCCTGGAGATGTGTCCTCCTGCGTTCCCACTGTACGAGGAAAGTGTGGTGGGGAGATGAGCTTAATAACTGACAAGTAGACTACTAGTACTGTAGAGCCTGACAACATCCTTGTAGAATCAATAAATCAAATCAAAATAAATCAATCAGTCAAAACTTGTGGTTTGATATAGAAAGATCACAAATAAGCGTCATCTCTGTTCGTTATGAGGCAACTAGCTAGGCAGGTTAAAAGGCAGTGATAGGAAAACAATACATTGTTGAAATTGAAATTATTGAAATTATTTTTTCATTTTGTTTCCTGGCCTTTTGTTTCTAGGCGGAGGCACACCAGCAGGGGAAACACAATTTTAGGGGATACAAATTTTGGCACAGCACCTGACAAACACGGTATAGCGGTGATGACTTGATTTGACATGTAGGTTTTAAATGGGCAAGAAAGGGGCATTTTTACATTTGAAATATTAATATAAGTCCTCACAGCCAATAATAAAACTGATGAACAAGTTTCTGGTCACAGTGCATTTCCAATAGGAAGCAGCAGCAGAGACGCTCAGACGGGACAAAACCCGTCCTGGAAACGTTGGCTCTGTTCAGACTTTAAATCAATTTGAAGTCAAACAGGATTTAACATTTAGGAACAGATTAGGAGGATTCTTGGTAGCAGAAATGTCCGTGGCTAAAGAATGGGTATTACAACACTGTATTAAAAATCAAAGCGGATTTGAGCTGAAATGGGTGGGTCATATTTTTTTAAATATTCAATTGCCAATGTTAAATAAATAAAGGCTTTAAACTTTATTGCAGACAGAGTGCCTGGGATCCTCTTTGATTTTTTTAAATAAATATAAATAGTAGTTTAAATCTATTTTTGTCTCTGCTTCTGCTTCACCATTTGACTGTCACCAGGCTGCAGTTTAAATGACCAAAACATCCAGGTCATTTAAACTGCCAAAAATAATATAATGTCAAATAAACAAGTTCAAGTTCAATATCTTTGTTGTCCCAAAGTAAAAGTGGTTATGCAGTCAGGTACACAGTCAGGGTAAAAAATGACGTGGAACAAACACTGTAGATAAAAACCGAACACATAAAAAATATATAAGCATCAGAATCCCTGAATAAGATCATTTATCATTCATAAAACAGTCCAGAGCAAAAATGGAAAAGATATTTTTTTCCTGACGTATTCACCCTAACTCTACAAAGTTCATACTGTGACTTTCATAGCTGACCTCTCTCAATGTGTGTGTGTGTGTGTGTGTGTGTGTGTGTAAGCTGCATGACATTCTCTGGATATCCATTACCAGAGAGCTGATCCTCCAGCCGGTCCATGAGCCTGTGCTCCCTCTCACACCTCTCCCGCTCTGCTGCTGTTTAACCAAACAAAACACACGTTTACCCATTTAACCAAAACACATTTATCCAGAGGACACACACATGCACTGGGATGCAGATAGTAACGCAGGGAAAAGCGGGTTAGCAGATGTGTTTCTGAGCCAGACTGTACATCACTTCACCGGCTCCTGTCTCCCTCACAGCGGAAGCAGCTGGAGATCGAGCGAGCGGAGAAATGGCTGAAGATGGTGAAGAAATGGGATAAATACAAGAACAGCGACAGGGTGAGTACGAGCCCGCGCATTCCAGACCCGGGTCACATGACCCAGCAAATACTTTTTGTTTATTTTAGCTTACTTGAGTGCCAGAGAGTTTTAGACAATTACAGAAAAGTATGTGAAAGTCGGCGCCGTGGTTTGGAAGTGGTTTTGTAACCAGGAGGTCACAGATTTGATCCCCACAGCTGCCAGTGTCGAGTCCATCACCACCAGTCAAGTTCCCTGTAGCGAGATGCTGAACCCCGACCTGCTGACTCATCCTGAGTCACTCTGGATCAGACTAGAACCTCCGCCAACGCTGAACAATACTCCGACTTGCCGTTACACCCAAACCCATCATTCCTATCACGTCAATTTTGAGTTAAATCGAATTCTTGACCCTGCAAACATCCCATTAGGATTTGGAATCAAGCCTCTATCTCTGCTAGTTTCATAGTTATGGCTAAAAAAGGTAATTATCTTATGGTGGAAATCCCAGATCCGGATCAGCATCAAAACCGAATCAGTTGCTCCTTGGCCCAAAGCCGATCTGCCCACCAAATTTCATGGAAATCCGTTTATAAGTATTGGAGAAATCTTGCTGACAGACGGACATTTTTGTCATTTTTGCCTATTTTGCTGTGGTCAGCAATTTACCCGACACTATTCAATACATTCAAGTTGCACCAGATAGGATTTTTCTGTAAGCAGAGAAGATCGTCTCATCCCCGCCAACCGAGGCGCTGTAGATTGACCAAATTAAATTCTGGTGTGCAGAATCGGAAGCTTGACTCACCAACGTTAGATTTGGTATCCTTTGATATATAAAACAGCCGGTTTGGTGTGCTGTTTGCAGTTTACTGACGTCACCCTGAAGGATTTCTGGGTATTGAAGTTCAAATTTGTTTTTTTCAAACTGTTATCTCTCACTGCCGGTTGGAGCCGCTAATGTGTGACGATACCCAGTGCAGCTTTAACTCTCCCACCTGGTCCATGCAGGTCAAAACAAACACAGAGAATTATTTCCAACAGCTATTTGATCCAGGTCTGACACACACACACACACACACACACACTCATGCATCAGTGCATGAATATGGTTCAAATGTGAACATCTTTTGCTGTAATGCTGAGTCCTGCAGTAGGCGAACAGTAGGCGGTTAAACCTTCTCGTGACTCACTCTGCACAGCATCAGCCCTCCGAACCCTCTTGCTTTGTTTACACAGCGTTCATCTTTTCGTTCCCTCCTCTGTCCCGTCAGATGGTGAAGCGGGTGTATAAGGGCATCCCCTTGCAGCTGAGGGGCCAGGCCTGGGCCCTGATGCTGGACGTGGACAAGACCAAGAAGGAGAACGAGGGCAAATATGAGGTGCACACTCACATGCACACATGAGCCTGCTGTCCATGAAATGAGCACAACGTCTTAAAATTGAAACTTGTTAAAATTCTCATCCACTGCCCATAACACCAGAGCTGCTCGCCATATCTTGCTAGAAGTTCCCCGTGCTAATTCCTCTTTTGGCCAGTCCTCCTTCCAGTTTGCTGCTCCCAGCAACTGGAATGAGCTGCAGAAGACTTTGAAACTGGACAAATTTACCTCCCTCGCTACTTTTAAGGACTCTATTGCAGAGATGTTCAACACACCTGCAACTGCATCCCAGCCTTTTAACTTCCAAACAAATATGTCTGTTCTGCTTTCAGGACTTGTCATTTTATTTGGTTGTTTGGTGTGTGGTTTGATTATTTCCTAGTTCCCATACTGTGTTGGTTTTCTCTGCATTTCAAATCATGATTTTTAACATTTGTGTCTGATAGTCTTATCTGGATTGTTTTTTGTTTGTTTTGTTTAGTTTCTTTTGCTTGCTTTATTACTGTGGTTTTTTTTTTTTTTTTTTTACCTTAACCCTCACCCTTTGAGAGGTAGTTTTTTGTCCTCTTGCCAGGCTGTCATTGTAATTAAGAATTTGTTCTTAATTGACCTGTCTGGTTAAATAAAGGTTAAATCAAATAAATAAATACAAATTAAAATACAAATAACAAGCTCATTTCAAGACATTTACCTTCAACTCAGACGACCCGGGTTCAAGTCCCAACTCATGACGACAAGTTTTCTACTGGGAGGGAAAGTTTCATTTTCGGCGAAAGTTTTTGTTATTTAACCAAAATCTTAACACAAAGATGTTTTAGTTGCCTAAACTGAACCGTTATCTAACCGCTCCACATGCCGAACACGTGAAAATGTCGAGTCCAGTCCCTGCTCATCCTTTCATGGTGGAGGAACATAATCTTCACATTATTCGTGTCCACAACATGTAATCTGTGTTTCAGAGTTCGTTTATGAGACCGTGTTGCATGCACAGATCCATACATGCACACATGCACGAGCCATCAACCCTCTGAGGAAAACAGCTTTAAACACAGTAACTGAAAGCACAGCTCAGCATCTGTAATGCCGCCACACGCTCACGCTCACGTCATGCTCCCCTGGATCTGGAATGTCTCTGATTACCATCCTGCCAGATGGTTGGCAGACCCTTCAATCCCACATTATAACTGACACATACTTATCCTCTGCCATCACAACACTCAGCAGGATTAGCAATGCAAACACTTTAAGGTAGAAAACAGGTTGTTCAGAAGTGGACCAGATTAGGTCAGTGAGAGGAAAACAAGCAGATGGAGATTGAGAGATGATGAAAACATCCGGTGTTGACATTCAGCGCAAGTTTTGAAACATAAGTGATGCGGCTCAGTTTATATTTCACTCTCTGCAGATATTATTTGTGTCAAGACTAACGGTGGATCTTACTAATTTTGAACACCACCATATAAATAAATAAATAAATCAGATGCAGGGTTGGAAAAATGTCAGTGGGAATCACCCAAACTCAGTAATGTATTCTGATTACTGTCAGCGACTTTCAGATATCTTTGTCATATTTGAGGTATAAAGGTACAGATAAGAAAAAGTGAAAAGTTGCAAAGTTCAGGAAATTTATTTCAGGTTTGCATACAAACATTTTTTAACGAGGTAGAACAGCTGCTGCTATTTAATTGGCCTTTTGAGTTTCTCTCTTCCACTTTAAAAGTATTCCCAGAAGTAATCCTGTAGTATCTCATTAGGATACATTATTTTTTGAAGGCTAACATAATAGAATACCGTTCATTTTTTTTGGTATTTGGAATAAAAAAGCATCCCGCTGTTGAACTGCTTCTTTGTTTTCCTCTCAGAAAATGAAAGAGCAAGCCAGACTGTACTCAGCTGAGATCAAGCAGATCGACCTGGACATCAACAGGACCTTTCGAAACCACATCATGTTCATGGACCGCTTCGGAGTCAAGTAAGTCTCCCTCAGGCTCCGATTTCCATCTGCTGTCAAACTGAGTTTCATTAGGTTGAGCATTTTTGAAACACTTTACTGACGCTGTTCCCAACAGTGTCAGGAGCGCTGCGTCTGATTAAAGACGCAGCGCGCCGTCAGAGTGTTTGATATGAAGCCTGTGGTGTTAAAGGAAAACTGAACTTTGTTAACCACTACTGAACCGCTTTGCTTTTTTGATGTTGAGGTTCTGCTTATTGAATTACTCATCTGAAACATATTTAGAGTATCAAATGTATCAAAAGTATCAAATGTGCACTCACGCCTTCCAAGACTCAACATATAGAGTTTAAACTAAGGGAAAACAGTCATGTATGATTACCAGTTCATAACATACTTTGTATTTTTGCATATTCATTCTTTATTCCAGTTTGTAGAAGCTGTCAGTTTAGATGTATGAGGTTTAAAGTGCAGGTTAAAAATACAAACTGTTCCACAACCGTTGCAGGGAATCTGATTTTGCAACCTCAGTGTGAACTTGGGGGGAAGGGGGGGGGGGGGGGAGAGATAGATAGAGAGAGAGAGAGAGAGGAGAGCGAGAGAGAGAGAGAGAGAGAGAGAGAGAGAGAGAGAGAGGAGAGAGAGAGAGAGACGAGAGAGAGAGAGAGAGAGGAGAGAGAGAGAGAGAGGAGAGATGAGAGAGAGAGAGAGAGAGAGAGAGAGAGAGAGAGAGAGGAGGAGGGGAGGGAGGGAGGGGAAGAGAGAGAGAGATCTGTTTGGAACCTGATCCAGTAACAGAGTGATGTCACTGACAGTTTAATAGAGCGCAGGCTTGTTCGGGAGCAGCAGTGGAAAGTCTGGAGCAGAAAACTCTCCGTACAAAACGCTTCAATATCTAACAGCAGCTCAGCCTGCAGAACGAGAGCATGGAGAGAGAGAGAGAGAGAGAGAGAGAGAGAGAGACAGAGAGAGAGAGAGAGAGAGAGAGAGAGAGAGGCTCTGTGTGGAAACAGTCCACTCTGAACTGGACTCACACTGTTTCACATGATCTCCCTGAACATAAACTAATCATCCTCTCATCTCATCTCCTTTTCTTTTCTTTTCTTTTCTTTCCTTCTACTTTCCTCTCCTCTCTCCTTCTCTCTTCTCCTCTCCTAACCTCTCCTTTCTTTTTCTTTCATTTCCTTCGCCTTTCCCTCTCCTTTTCTCTCCTCTCCTTTACTCTCTCTTCTCTCCTCTCCTCTCCTCTTCACTCCTCTTTCCTTTCCTTTCGTTTCCTTCTACTCTTCTCCTAACCTCTCCTCTCCTCTTACATCTTCTTTCTTTTCTCCCCTCCTCTGCTCTTCTCTTCTCTCCATCTCTCCTTTCCTCTCTTCCCCTCTCCCCTCCACTTATATTTCCTTTCCCTCTCTCCTCTCTTCTCCTCTCCTCTCCTCTCCTCTCTTGTCTCCTCCTCTCCTCTCTTCTCCTCTCCTCTCCTCTCCTCTCTTCTCCTCTCCTCTCTTGTCTCCTCCTCTCCTCTCTTCTCTCCTCTCCTCTCCTCTCCTCTCCTCTCCTCTCTTGTCTCCTCCTCTCCTCTCTTCTCTCCTCTCCTCTCCTCTCCTCTCTTGTCTCCTCCTCTCCTCTCCTCTCCTCTCCTCTCTTGTCTCCTCCTCTCCTCTCCTCTCATCTCCTCTCTTGTCTCCTCCTCTCCTCTCCTCTCCTCTCTCCTCTCCTCTCCTCTCCTCTCTTGTCTCCTCCTCTCCTCTCCTCTCTTGTCTCCTCCCCTTACAGGCAGCAGTCTCTGTTCCATGTTCTTTCTGCATATTCAGTCTACAACACAGTGAGTGACGGGTTTTCCTTCATCACCTTAAACACTAAAATACAGATAGAAATGTAGATTCAGGTCTTAGTTTTTCTGAGCAGAGCGGAGACTTAATGTGCTTTTTCCACTGCACTAGTGTCCCATACTGTACCCTGCTGTATGTTTTTCCATTATATTTATTCACGGGTCAGTACAGTTAAAGTACTGTAAAAGCGTGCTGATGCAGCAGCCGTATGAATCTGAAACCAGGCTGCTGGCAGTTACAGCCGCTATTTTTAAATCCCCAGCTGGCAGAAACAAACAAAGAAAAAAACAAAGTGGAAAGTGGGATTTCTCACTTGCTTTGTTTTTAATGAAGCTGGCATAAAATGTGGCTGTAGCTGGTGTTAAACAGGAGCTACGCAATTGACATAGGTGTGAATGTGAGCTTCTTTTGTTACTATAGAATAGACCGATCAGTATGATGTTGGCTGAGTGTCGCTGCTGTGTTTTGTTGCAGCATTATTATACAAAAGAAAGAAATAATCCCACACAAAATACAAAAAAGTCTCCAGTGGGTCTGCCATGTCTGTTGTTGTTGATGTTAACACCGGTTGCTATGGTTCTGCTGTTGCTATAGTTACACATGCGTGTTCTGGACAGGGTCTTATATATTAAAAAATGCAACGGTAAACCAAAGGGTGCCGATCCTGTGCCATACTGTGCCAAAGCAGACCCAGATAGGCAGCGCACAGCCGTTCATTCTGCAGTGGAAAAAACCCAAATGTGATTGTGTCCCATGTGACCGCCGCCTGCAGGAGGTGAGCTACTGCCAGGGCATGAGTCAGATCGCCGCCCTGCTGCTCATGTACATGAACGAGGAAGACGCCTTCTGGGCCCTGTCACAGCTGCTGACCAATCAGAAGCATGCCATGCACGGTGAGACGACCGCTACCGGGGGAAAGCTTCCTCTGCACAGAGAATTGATCAGATATTATGCAGCATGATCATGTATCTATACTGCGCTGCAAAGACAAACTGCTCTTTGTGTGTTTTTTCAACTTTAAAGGTAATAAGTAGGGTTTCCATTTCACATCAGCAAAAATTATATCCATAGATGCTACTAAACTCGCTGTTTTTAAATCAAAACTAAAGACTCATCTGTTCCTCACTGCTTTACTGGTACTGGTTTGTTCATACCATGTGCTTTTCCTTTTACACTAATTTTATTCAACTTATTTCAACTCTTAAGCCTACAATTGCACGATTATTGACCAGTTTTAATGTTTTACTATGATTGTTCATTTATTCTATCTTCTGTGAAGCACCTTGAGATTTCGACGTATTTTAAAGTGTGCTATATAATTACAATTCATTATTATCATTTTTTTATTATTATACGATATACAGTCCACTTCTGTAGCAGCAGTACTTTAGTTGGGACAGATACATAAATAATGAAGTATTGTTTCTCAGTTGCAGTAGACTGCACTACTGGAGCAGCACAGTTGCATTACGTGAGATTAGAAATTCCTCTCTTGTCTTCTCTCTCCTGTGAAGGCTTTTTCGTTCCTGGGTTCCCCAAACTTCAGCGATTCCAGGCACATCATGATCAGATTATTTCCAAACTCATCCCCAAGCTGAAGAAACATCTGGTGAGATCACTGCTCCGCTGGTTACGCAAGACATTCATAGTTTCGTAACAGAAAATTAGGACGCGGAAAACAACACTGCGGAACAAGCATCCTGATATGTGATGACATGCATGTGCATTGCTTGCAGTTTGCTGTTTTGTAGCTGTGTGCTGACTCTTGTCTCTCTCTGCCACTCTTTCTCCCTCTCTCTCTCTCTCTCTCTCTCTCTCTCTCTCTCTGTCTCTCTTTCTGTCTCCCTCTGTAGGACAGAGAGCAGATGTCTGCAGGGATTTACAGCACCAAATGGTTCCTGCAGTGTTTCATTGACAGGGTGAGAAACCTGCTGGATTGATGTGTTCCCTCTCCATCCCTGCATCCTGCTCTCATCTCAGACTCTTATCTCATCCTCAATTAAAATGAATAATTACATCAGTGAATTGAAAGTAGTAATCCACAACATTTTCATATAAATAATTGTCTGCTTTGCTACTGTCTATCTCTGATTGCTGTAACACAACAGTGATTCAGCCTCTATCCAGTTCATAAATCTTTTCCATTGTCTGTTCTAAACAGCCGGTGTCTGTTTCCGGTTTGTTTGGAATAAACAGCAGAAGAAGAACTGGGTAGTTAGCATGAGCAGCGATAGCCACCATGGCTGAACAGACAGAGAAAAGAGAAACTCAAACTGCATCAACAGAAACTCCAAGCTCCGCCCACACTGTTTGATTGACAGGTGATGTCTGGGAAGTGCAGTGCAGAAACACCACAGTGAGGCTGAGCAACAAAGATGGAGACAAAATCAAACTTCCCCACCCCCCCAAAAAAAATTGATCTCACAGATAGCCACTTTAATGATTATATAGCATGATTACAACAGGCAGAAAGACTGGTGATATTTGAGCTGTGGGCCAGCGCATTAGAACAGAACATTAAGAGTTGTTAGGCTAAACTACTATTAGTTTTCTTCATGCATGCCCACAATCCTGTGGTGGCGGCGGTCTGGCAGGACCAGGCCGCTGTCAGCACTTCTCCGTCCTGCTGGGTCCCACCGCCGAGATGGGCCTGTGGGTTTCTGTGGTCTGGGAAAGCACCAAACAAACCTCCTGACTCCAACTAGATACAGTGAGGAAGAGAGTCGGAGATATGCAAAACCACTGGCATAAACAAATCCCTCCCCCCCAAAAAATTGCAGCCAGACAGAAACGGGAGTGCGGAGACAGAGACGGCAGTGATATTGTGACTTGTGTTCCTGCAGACGCCGTTCACCCTGACCCTTCGCCTGTGGGACATCTTTATCCTGGAGGGAGAGAGGCTTCTCACCGCCATGTCCTACACTGTCCTGAAAATACACAAGAGTAAGGAGATGAGAAGAACTCGCTAAAAAAGGAATAGTTCGCCCCCATAAGAAAATGCAGTCATTATCTCCTCATCAATCAGTCGAAACCCCATTAAAGTTGGTAGGAAAACCAAACACACAGCGAGTTCGCCCTGTAGCTCCATCAGCCTTCTTTTTACAGCTCCAAAAAAAGGCATAAAATGTCCATCAAATTTCTCCAAACAGCTCGAGCAGCAGAATCCAAATGTAAATGTAAATGTTGGACTTTTGGACCCACAGTGCAATCGTTTGACTACAAAACTCTTGGATTCTGCTGCTCGAGCTGTTTGGAGACATTTGATGGACATTTGATTTTCTGCTTTTTTGGAGTTGTAAAAAGATGGGCTTGTTCAATAGTTTGTTAGAAGGCTCAAATTGAACTACGGGGGCGAACTCGCTGTGTGTTTAATGGGGTTTTGACTGAGAAGGGAGTGAGTAGATAATGACTAGATTTTCATTTTGGGGAGAACTACTCCTAAGATTGTAAAGAGATATGCATGATGTCATCGTAGTAAACACTAGAGTTCATTTTTATGGTTTTAACATATTAACTGTTGCTATTGTGTGTGTGTGTGTGTGTGTGTGTGTGCAGAGCGTCTTCAGAAGATGTCCCTGGAGGAGCTCAGAGAGTTCCTGCAGGAGAGGATCGCCCAGACTTTCCTCTACAGCGATGATGTCATCATTGAGCAGCTGCAGGCCTCCATGACAGAACTACGCAAGATGAAGCTGGACCTTCCTCCTCCAGGTACTGGAGGAGGAAGGTCACTGGTGCTCGCCACGCCTCACCACTGTTGGGTGGTGGTATTACTTTCCCCAGTCACTCATGAAAAAAACTCTACTTTTGTTATCAACCCCCTCTAAACATCAGATTGGATTTGAATTATCCAAAAACTAAATCCCACCTCCATTCCCCGACTCGTTTTCTTCAGGATTCGTCGTTGTAAACACTGAGCAGCTTAGATACGAAGTGAAAGAAAAGTGGAAGTATTCCCACTGCTTTGATTTTGTCCAGTAAAAGGCTGACAGGAACATTGAACATCAACACGTTGTGTTTACCACAGTCTTTCACAGGAGAGTGAGCTGAGCTGACTTGATATTTGAAAGTGACAGAGGATGCAATCTCCACTTTTGGGGGTGCAAAGAAAACATAATATCAAGAGTAGTGCAGCGATTTACTGCTCCCAGGGAGGAGTAAGTAAAGTCATAAAATTACTTTTGAAATTAATAGAAAGTAATGAGTAACACATTACTTATGTTGAGTAACGAGCCGACACTATCACATAACACCAGACTGTCTCACAGTTAAGTATCAATTAAGTTGCATTTTTCCTTATGGTAAAATAATTGTGATTTCAAACTTTTCATATTCACTATATTCTCCTTCGCACTTTGTGTGGACGGTGACATAATTTGCATGTGGATTGTAATTGCATTGGCACGTGAATATTTGACAACTCAATAATAATAATAATAAACTTTATTTACTGTATATCGCACTTATCAAAACGCAGTTACAAAGTGCTTTACAAAACAGAGAGAAAAATAAGTACATAAAAAAGACATTACAATAAAATACAGTTACATAAAAATGTAAGACATCAGAGGTTAAAATCACATGAAAAAAAAAATGAAAAAGATGTCAACAAAAACAAGGTACAAATGCAAAATAAAATGCAAAACAGGGTCATTTCTGACCCTACTGGGTACCCATTATTGCATATGAATGGTAGATTTGTGTCAACTTACCGTTCAGCTGAGGCATTGTGAGGCAGTCGGGTGCTTATACAGCTTCTGTCTTACATGCAAAACAAGATATGTTGTAAAAATGTGCTCTCTCCTCAGGGAAACCTGAGGAGTTGCCTCGGAAGCCTTTGGGCCAAGAGCTGCCGGTGCTGCTGAGTCCGGTCCACCCGCCCAGAGGGAAGCCGTCCTCGGCCAGTGGTTTCCCCGGAGCGGCCCTGAGCCTCCGCATCATCTCCCACCGGCCGGACACCATATCCCCGGACCAGAGCCCCTCGAAGGACCCCAGGGACCTCGACGCTCTGGACGAGGAGGAGGAGGCCCCGCTGCCTTCTCCGGACCCCGTCATCATCCACAGCCAGGCCCCGCTCACCCCGGACGGCTCCCCGCTGACGGGACCTCCCCCTTACCAGCCGCCAGGGAGCGAAGCAGAGGTTATAAAGGATCGTCACTCGCCGCCGCTGTCGCCTCCGCACTCACCAGATGAGGAGGAGGGTGAAGAGGAGGGTGAGGTCACACCTGACCCGACGGTTACTGCAGGAACTCCCTCAGGTCCACAGACCGCGGATGCACCTCCACAGCAGCCCACAGACGATCCCACCGCCAGCGCCGACCGATCCTCCTGCAGGGTCCCGCGGACTCTTTCGGCCCCCGTAGCCCCGGCCGCTCCGCAGCCTTCCGGCCTGACCCAGTCTGAGAGCCTGTCGGTGGCGGAGAGGGCTGAGGACAGTTATCTGGCTCAGCTGCTGGAGCAGGCCTCTGCTCTGCCCACTAACAGGAACGAGGCCCAGGACTCAGACGGGGGATCAGAGGCAATTTCATGAAATGAGCACAAACTCTGAAACGCAGATTATGTGTTTTTGACATGAATTATGTGAAGATTACGTTCCTCCACCACAAATTGGATTATGTGACGATAGCACGAATTGGGCATTTTCACCTTTGTGTGACATGAAAAGGTTTGCTAACAGTTAAGGTTAGGCAACTAAAACAATTTAGTTGCCTAACCTTACTTTCCACTGTGCTTGTTCTCCTTCGCATAATCCTTTGGTGCTCGGAAAATGTATTTTTCTCACTTTTCATGCATGGAGCAGGTATTTGCATTTTAAGACATTGTGCTCATTTCCCCAAATTTCGGGAGAACAAGCCCTCAGAGGCGACATAGGATGGAGAAGAGCGGGCCACGTTGACTGTCACCGCCATCCGCTGGTGCGATCAGACACTTTATAGGACTCTAGAGCATCCGACATCAGATCCACAGCGTTTCCTGTTTTGGTGAAAAGTCCAGATGACTTGGACTGGCCGCTGTCATTTTGATCGAGTTTTATTAGAGAGAAAAGGAACCGGGGAGCTGACAAAAGACAGCAAGACATCATTACCCTTTATAATGAAAATAGCTCTTTTTTTGTAGTTTTGTAATGTTTTGTCAAAGAACAATATGTTTGCTCAGTCAGCCTTTGTAAACTGTTTGCTAGCAGAGTCATAGTTTTATTTTTTGTACTAATTTCTTGTTATAAGATGCCTTATTTGGATCTGCTTCAGTTCTGCTATGGACATCCTTGACGTTGAACACTGCACAGAGACAGAGGGAGAGAGGGAATTTGACAATAAATGAGAAGAAAACAACATTCAGGTTAAGTATTGGATTGAACAGGAAACCTCTGGCATGGTGCACGTTGCCTCAGTGAGCTGGCTCGCTGCTATGATTGTACACATTGAAAACTATTGAAGGGGTTAAGCTCATTTTAAATAAGTGTCTGGTTTTCTAGGTCAATAATTTATTGTTTATCCACTTAGAAAGGCATCAGGTCGTTCAGAATAATCAGTCTTTACAGTAACTGGAATATTGGCTGTAGCACAGTGTTTCTGTTGACCTTGAATGGTGAAGGCTGAGATAAAAGCAGACGTCTGCTTTCTCGTTTTTATCTGACAGAGATGGATTATGAGACTTTGGATGTAGATGTATTTGGCTTTTGTTAACAATGTGTTTAGAAATGTACAGTACTGTAGAACCAGTAGGTGAGAGTTAGGACCAGTTTTCCCATCTGAAGTTAGGAAAACATTTCTTTAGCTCTATGATTAGAAATAGTAAATGGCTGACATCTAGTGGTTGGTTTAGGCTAAGCATGTCTTTAACTAGTTGTTGCCCAGAAAGTAGAAATGTTGTAGAAAGGTTTAGAACCACTAAATTTCATCCAAATTGCAAAGAACCAGAATCAAAATTTTCCAAGCTTTGCAGTTTAAGGCCACTATTTTGAAATCAGTGGTGATGTTGACTGTTTTAGTTTTAAGATTGCAATAATCTGAACACATTTTGAAGAAGTATGTTTCAGAAATACCCAGAGTGGATCCAAATTGCCTGTAGTTTCCTCTATATTGGGTTTAATTCAGAGATGAAGTTTTAGTTTGTAAGGCATAGCCAAGCACCCCCCCTCCCCCAACACACACACACACACACACACATACACACATACATGAACCTAACAGAGGAAGTGTTTTGTGTGCATTTTTGCTTAGCTACAAATTTGTTGTACATGGACATATACCTGTTGTAAAGAGCGGTTCAGCGTGTGAGACGTGGATGAAACCCTGGAGCTCTACATGATGGAAATAATACAACTTTTATCTTCCTTGATTCTGTGTCTTTCCTCTGTCTGCAGTAAAGAGTGGAGAGAAAGGTGAATATGTCTGTTTTTCTGACTGAAGGGCAGAAAGCTGATTGAATTATATTATGCTATATGATTGAATATCAATGTAAAACAAGTCTGAGAACAAACCTTCACAGTCACATATGACAGTGGGTCTCAAGCCGAGTCCTCAGGCTGCAGAACCCTCCTGGTCTTCATTGAAGCCATCTAATCAGGGACTGGTTTAGATCTGGGATGCCAGGTGAATGCAAATAACAACCTGGTAGGATGGAAAACCAGCAGGGTTTTGGTACTGGATGACCAGGATTGAGAACCACTAACACATGACATATACAGTATATATGGTGATGATGATCCTATGTACTCCGGTCCTTGAGGTCCGGTGTCCTGCAGGCCTGCAGGGAGGAACAAAAAAATTGCAGGACACAGGATCTGACACAGGACCGGGATGAGTAGGCCTACACAGATCAGTGGTGTCCAGTCAGGTGCCATGGAGTGCTGAGAGTCCATTCCAGCCAAAACATGCACCAGACTCTCAGCTCTCCATGGCAGACTGGACACCACTGATCAAACCAGCCAGAGAACACCAGAAAACAGGTGATTTTGCCTCCACAATAAATGCATAAAATGAGGGATTATTGGGATATGAAAAAATACTCTCAAAATATCTCAGTATCACTATCTCAAAATACTCTATTACTAATACTAATTATTACATTGAATTGGAGTAAAACCTGCTATAGCATATATGATATCTTGCTTAGGCCTACATGGCTATGAATATAGCCTATACTGCAAGGAGTGATTTTATTCACATTTCATTCAGTACAGAAAATCCTCAAATTGATTCTTTATGTTCACTTTGGTCCTTTGTGTCACTAAAAGAACAAAACACTGCAACACGTTCGTCAAAAGTGCTTTTATTTTGAAAGATAGGCCTACAACCGTAAGTCCTATTTGTTCCTTCTGGAAAACTTGACACCGACAGCATAATTCTACTCAGGTGGTTTCAGGTGAGACGATTCGTTTTAACCAGACTGTATTGTGTCCACACGATGGCGCTGTACGGCAGTAGTAAACAGAGTCATTACATTATTGGACGCTGGCTCTGATTGGTCCGTCGTGCGTAATGCACTTTTCATCCCCCTTCATATTTTGGTAACTTCTGGCACAACCAGCCAGACTTGTTCCAGCTGTCGGTTCTTGGCAGTTTGCCTTCATTCCAACTTCTGAGATCTACATCTACTGGGACTGAAACGTCGCTTTTAATGGAAAAGATTTGGTCTTTTTGTGATTGTGCATAAAGTTATTGGCACATTTAAAAAACAAAAAAAATCTAACACAACTTCTGTCATGTCGAGCAGTCTCTTGATGAAAACCCTGGAGGACCTGAGCCTGGATCCGGGCTATGTGGCCGGGGACTCCTGCCCGTCCCTCAGCCTGTCCTCCTCCGACAGGTCGAGGCAGTCTCATTCCCACATGAGCTCTCCTCAGCGGGGAGCCTGGTGGCAGCACGCCGGCTCTCTGTACAGCAGGAACGGCAGCTGGGACACGGTGAGCACGGTGCCGGAGGACGCGGCGGACATCCTGGCCAAGTGTCCCTGTCTGCCGGAGCTGGAGGAGTATCCCTGGACCGAGCAGGAGCTGCGGGAAGTCGTGCGTAAAGTCGCCGGGTCGGACGCGTCGTTCACCGGGGACGCTGTTCACCGGCTGTCGGTTCTCCTGCGCAGGGCCTTGGTCCGGATCTCCAGAGAGGCGCAGCGGCTGAGCGAGCTCCACAGGCGGTGCACACGGCAGGAGGTCCAGAGCGCGGTGAGCCTGGTGCTGAGCTGGAGCCTGGCGGAGAGGTGCGCGACCTCCACGGTGAAGGCCGTGTCCCTGCACTGCATGAGCTCCGGGGACACCGTGCGTCAGCGGGGCAAATCTGCGCGCTGCGGGCTGAAGCTATCCGTGGGTCGGTTCTTCAGGTGGATGGTGGAAACGCGCGTGTCGGTGCGTGTGCACGAGTACGCGGCCGTCTGCCTGACAGCGTGCGTGGAGAGTCTGGCCGAGGAGGTGGCGGGCCGGGCGCTGCAGGCGGCGAGGCTGACCGGGGAGGAGGGCGGGGGCGGCGGGGTCACCTGCTGCCCGGTGACCGCAGAGCTGCTGGAGGGAACCGTGAACGGCGACGCGGAGCTGTGGGGGCTGCTGCAGGGCTGTGAGCATCTGATATGTGGCAGAAATGCCAATGGTGAGTTCAACTATCTCATGACACCAACTTTTCTCTCTTTTTTTCATCAAAGTACAAATTACTGCGCACATTTCCCACTAAATTAAATTAAATTAAATTAAATTAAATTAAATTAAATTAAATTAAAAACGTTAACCCTTGGGAAGAGTTTTGCTCATGTTCCTTCCATTTTGCCTGCAGTGACTATTAATGATCAGCCCTTCTCCTTAAATTTCACTCTTATTATACTTTGTAAATCCTGCAAGATTTTAGGGGAAGCAAAATGAAAATCATATAGGATTCTATAGGAAAGAGATCTCTTGGCATCTGCATCTGTCTTCACATACACACACACACACACACACACACACACACAAAATGTAAAGAACACACACTCTCTCAAAACCCGAGTATATTTCTCCTCTCTTCTCTATTATCCATTCAGGTAATAGCCTCTATCTGTGAGAAAGATCGAGCAATATCAGAGACCTAAAGGATGAAAGCAATTGTTCCACTGAGCCACATACATCATACTGGGAACCATCACAAGGCCTGTGTGTCTGTGTGTGTGTGTGTGTGTGTGTGAGAGAGAGAGAGAGAGAGAGGCTGACAACACACTGGCTGGATGCACAGGGGTCAGTCTGTCGTCATCGGTTGGTTAGCATGTGGATGAATCCTGCTGTAACAAAGGGTGAGATTCTGGTTCACTGACACACAACACTGTCATCCTGTCTGTCAGCAGCGGGCCTCTCTCTGAGCGGGACGACTCTGCACCAGAAACCCCCCAAAACAGCCTCCGTCTCCGGTCTGACCCTGTTAAATTGCTGAGAGAATAGTCTGGATAATTAGTGCTGGTTTTAGAAGTCTACCGATCCCGTGACAAGGTTCCAGGGAAACCCCTCAGACAGGAAACAGGCATTTTGGGTAATAATAACGGACGTGGAAGTGGAAGATCCTTACTGATACACACATGTGGTCAGATGCTCTCTGGGGTGTGTGTGTGTGTATGTGTGTGTGTGGTCTGGCAAGTTCAACCAGAGACATGGTTCACAACATCCAGACCAGAACACTAACAAGAGTCTCTCTGCCTTAAAGAGCTGCTAACCCTAAAATAGTTTCATCAGTCTGGGTTTCAGTGGAGAGTTTTAGTGTCCCATGATGCTCTAACTGCTGTTTCAGAGGCTTTTCCACCCTGACAAGAGTACAACTCTGGGCAAAACACTGAATCTTTGTAGTTTTTTGGCATGGAAATGATAAAATTTAACGATATTGAATATCGGTAATATTAAATCTCTGTATCGGCCTTCAAAAAAATGGATGAAACCCTCCTTTCATCTTAGATTTATCAGTCATTATAAATCATTATCACCCACTGTTCATCAAACAAGTAACAGACAGCAGCTCCCCTGACATTCTGGGTGACACCTCGTTAAGAGAATGTCAGGGGAACTGCTGTCTGGGTACGTGTTTGATGAACAGAGGGTGATAATTAATGGTTTAAAATGACTGACAGGTGTTGATGAGTGTACAAAATATTTAGCCGTGCAAATAGGGTTTCGTCCAATATGTGTTTTGAAAGGCCATTTTAGACTGAGGTTGCCAAAAGATGATATTTTGTGTCCCACAGTCCAGTCAGGTGGATTGGACACTCTAAATCGGCCATAGGTATGAATGGGAGTGTCTGTCTATCTGTGTTAGCTGGTGTTTCCCTGCCTTCTGCCCAATGCATGCTGGGATAGGGCTCCAACCCCCTCAGTGACCCTGAATGGGAATAAGCGTTTTGTTGTTTAGCCTCTGATCCGCACAGCGGACACAAAGCAGCCCTCACTCCCGCCCCGGCTGCAGGCAGGAGGTTCCCGTCTCTAAGTGTCTGTCCCGCTAAATAAACACCCGTAGGTGCTGTCCCGGCCCGGGGCGAACAGGCACCGGCACCCACTGGAGCGCCAAGTCCAACACACTCACACACACACACAGAAAAAAATGGCCATGCTACTCTCTGTTACCTCGTTCACTTTTTAATAACGTCATGGTAACGACCATTAAAACAATGGCGAAATTGTTCTGCCTTATCCAGCGATAAAAGTGAATCCCAGCAGTGAAATGTGAGAAAAGTCTGCCGCTCTGTTAGCAGGAGCCTCGCTCAGCGCTCTGCTGCTCTGACACACAGCTTGTAATGTCGTTATCTGCAAACTTCTACTGCCTCTGCACTCAGTTATGCTCACAGAGATCTGCAGGCTCAGATTATAACTGCCACTTCCCTTTCAATTGACCCTTTATTTTTCCTCCTTTTTAAGGGCTTTATGCTTTAGTAAGTCTTTGTCCCAGCTAGCTGCCGCCCCTTCACTTCACACTGAGCCTCAAGTTAAATGAATTGGACCTTTAAGCTCAATGTTAGAGAACTTGCTTACGTAAAGCTCCTGTTCTGTTCTGTTTGCAATTGTTTAAAGATTTATTTATTGTGCACTTTAATTTGCATAGTGACTTTTGTGGTAATTGTTCCGTTTGCAAATGTTGGAAGCAATTCATCTAAAAGGTAATGTTGCTCTGTAAAATGTTTTAAATTAAACAATCAAATATACTGAACTGAAGCTTGACTTTAACACATTATATCGCACATTATGTCACAATTGCAACATCTATCAGAAAAATCTCAGGTAGATACTCATCCCAGATCATTCAGCCTCACCGCTGCCGCTGGTGAAAACGTGACCAAAACACTCTCCACTGCAGAGCATGACAAACACGCTGGCAGATTTGGCGGGAAGACTTTGTTTTGGCAGCGTAATCTTGTGAACCTGGGGGGTGGTGGGGTGGTGTGGTGTGGTGTAGTGGGGGGGCTGAATGGGGTCTGACATGTCTGGAGCCAGTGTGAACGGATGCTGTTGACGCAGACTCTGCCCACAGTTGACACAAGGCTTTGTGGACGTGAACATGGAGCCAGAAGTCAGTAGTGATTCGATATTGTTCACCATAGATTAGAGCAGGGGTTCTCATGGGGGTCGGGACCCCCCAGGGGGTCATAAGATAATTTGGCATTGGTGTCGCAAATTGATGTATGGGATATGAAAAAAACATTTCTACTATACAAATTTATTACCATGTGGAATTTTCAGATTTTTCCCTAATTTTTGCTTTTTTTCCTTGTGAAATGCTGAATAGTTTTCAGCCTCTCTGACTCTTCTGATAATCAAATGAAACGACCTGAAATGGGAAAATAATTTTTTGGTTGAACTGTTTACTAGTCTGCAAATGCAGTCTGTGACGGGGGACTAGTAGCCATCTTTTAAGGAGTCACGAGTCAAAAAAAGGATCAAAAGCCAAAAAGTTTGATTAGTAAGTAAAGTTTATTTATGTAGCATCTTTCAGAGAGCAAAGCCACAAAGTGCTTCACAAGAGTTAAATAGTTAAAATAAGACCAGGAAACAGTAAAAAACACCAACAGTAAGACATAAATACAATAAGACATAAAAATACACAGAATTACACACACAGAGGCTAAACGAAGTTCAGGCTGAACAGAAGAGTCTTTAGCTGCATGTGAGTCTGCAGATCTTCAGTCCGATGGAGGAGCGTTCCACAGTTTAAAGAGTCTAGAGCGAGGGACAGAAGACAGAAGTGACCCGCTTGTCATGTAGGGATGGAGAAGCTGTTGTTAAAACATGAGATTGATGCCTTTCTTGTCACGAAGATGCACAGTGTTTTTATTGAGGAAAAGCACAAGGTCTAACGAGGGAGCGAGAGTGATGCGTTTAATTGAAGTTGTTAATCGGGGAGACTCGTAAGATCATCAACCTTTAATTAATCATCGAGTTTAATCATGAAATTCTCTCACTGGCTCTGTCCTTCACTCTCTGACCAAACAGAGAGAAGGAAGAAGAGTTTCCTTTCCGTGAGAAAACACTGTAGCTAAGCTTTGAAAACCGCACGACTGGAAAAAAAAAATTGCATTCTGTTTTATGGTTTTGCATAAAGGCCAGATGGAGATAGCATTAGATGAAGTTTCTGTAGCACAGTGAGCGTCGAGTTACTCCCGCTCTCCGCTCCATCTCGCTGCAGATCAGACACTTTCTCCAGCTGTCCGGCCCTCTGCGCCTCCTCCTGACCCGCCGCTGACTGCTGACCGCCAGGCTCTCCGCCAATAGGAGCTCTGGCTGTTTAGAGCCTTTGATTCCACACTAAAATGACTGTAAGTAGGAATTTTGTGTCTTTGTGAATCCCTCTGAGACACACACATGCATGTCACTGTCTTGTGAAAACCTTGTAACTCCAAATTTGACGATTTTCATGTTTTCACTGCAGTTGAGGGATCACATGGTTCCTCTATGAGTCGAGATGTTCTCCGACCTCTTGGGCTTACAGTATGAAACACTTTCAAAATGCATCAGTCAGATTTATTTCAGAATCAGATGTATTTTTGCCAGGTACATTTTCACATACTAGGAATTTGACTCGGTGAGGTTGGTGCGGTGCAATATACAAAAATTTAGACAGACGAACAAGCAGCAATCAAGCTTTACAAATAGAATTTAAATAGCAAACGTCGGAAACAAAGAAGAAAAGAAAAGAGAGAAGAGATTCCTGAAAAAATATACAGTATATACAATAAGTGTGGTGACTAAGTGGGTTGTCATTGTCATCAAGCTAAAAACAAGACTGTTTTCTTTAGTTCCTGAAAAGTTGGCATGTGGGAGACTGTGGGAGATGATGTGTGTTTCAGCAGAGGGATCAGGGTCTGACTGCAGCGGATCGGTGTTTTGTTTAAACCTGCAGGGATCAAATCTGCTACCTCCTGCTTACAGTCAGTTCTGTTCTGATGCAGACTTCACTCCTGCACCAGCTTCCCTTCTCCGGTGTGGCTGATGACACTGAAATAAAAGACATACATGTTACCTAGGATGTCATTATTTTGCAGTGACGGTAGTTTCTGTCAGGTTTGTCTGCTGTCCAAATACGCTGTAAAAACTTTCAGGCTTAAAAACCGAAGTTTCCCTGCTGCCTTCAAATTTCTAGTTAGATCGATATGGGCTTATTCATTGTTTTAAGTCATTATTATGAGGTTAAAAAGTTGATATGACTAAAAATCTTATGAAACTTTTGTATCAGGAACACTTAAAAAAACGTATGTATCAGGAACACTTTTGTTATTGCAAGAGATAAATTTAGATTTTTCTTTTGTTTTTCAGTTTCACAGCTTATGCATTTACTGCTCTTTGGCTTTGCAGAGCGATACTGCCTCGCTGTCTTGATCTTGAATTTCACTTGATTTGCTGTGGTCTTGACTTGACATGGACTTGACTAAGGTGGTCTTGACTATAGCTTGACTATAGCCTGCCCACACACACACACACACACACACACACACCGTCTTGCCCCTCTATGGTTCTGTTGTCCCGACCAAACCTTGACCAAACAGTTGCAGCATTATACCACACAGCAGAAAAGAGCTGTTGTGTCAGGCTTGGTGACTGTGCCTCTGTTTTCATCTGGACACACACACACGCTCACCGGCACACACACACACACACAAACAGACACACTTCTTCTCTTTCTCTTAGGATGGATGGGGGGGTGTGTGCATGTCGACTTCTGTTTTTATTCAGCCACACATACACACAAGCAGAGAGTCAAGGGAAATGACTTAATCACACATGATTATGGAAGTAAGCAGTGCAGTGTTGGACACAGTAGCTGAGGTGTGTGTGTGTGTGTGTGTGTGTGTGTGTGTGTGTGTGTGTGTGGGGGGGGGGGTACACTACACAGGTAGGGATTAGAAAACAGTCATTTGTGCTTTGTCCACGCTCCAGACTGGTCTCTTGTTGTGTGCGACCGCGGCTCATGAATAGATACTTGTTCACATGTTCCTTTTCCTAAGCAGCAGGGTGATCAATACAAATTAACTGCTGAACCGGAGTCTTGTTGCTCCTCAGGAACCAAAGATTTCTTTCTTCCAGTCAAGACGAGACCCGACTTTCAGAAACCCTCGGTGTGTTCTCCAGGTGTTACAGATGGAGTGATGTATCTTGCTACTTTTATTAAAAATCAGATCTGGTTTCTGAATGGATTCTAATGCAACATTTTGATTGGATTCACACAAATGTGCATGAATATGTTTCATTGTCACTCCTTCCAGTGAAGTTGTAAGGAGGTTTTGTTTTCACCCGTCTGTCTGTCTGTGTGTGTGTCTGTCTGTCTGTCTGTGTGTCTGTCTGTCTGCCTATCTGTGTGTCTGTCTGTCTGTCTGTCTGTTAGGAAGATATCTGAAAAAGTTGCAAACAGATTTGTCTGAAATCGGATCGCTCTTGGCCCCAGGATCAGCTGATTAGATTCTGGTGCTGATCTGGATCTGGGATTTCTGTCATTAAACAATTTTCATTTTTTGCCATAACTATTATGCTGCGTTCATGTGCTGGTGGGAAAATCTGACATCTGGGACTTCTAAACAGCGTTGCATTCACGTGCTATTTTGTCTGAAAATCAAACCTGGAAGACAAATGATAAACAAACATGAACTGTTACGGAGGCTGCAGCTTTGCAAGTTCGAGAATTGTTCAGCGTTTGTGGAGGTTTGTGCTCTACAGACTGTCTTCTAGTTATTCTAGTTATTATCATCCAGGGTTTCAGTGGAGAGTTTTAGTGTCCCATGATGATCTCATTGCCGTTTCAGAGGTTTTTCCACCCTGACAAGAACAAAATCCTGGAGGAAACTGAATTGTTTGGCATAAAAATTGTCAAATGCAAAGATGTTGAATATCAGCACAAAATATCGGCTATCGGCAGCTTCAGTCCAAAATATATCGGCCTTCAAAAACCCATATTGGTCGAACCCTAGAACAAATGTATTTTCTCACACGTGCGGTGAACGGTTGAGTAAGTCTGAAGTAGACTTGGTGTGTGCTGCCTGTGGAAAGCTCTTCATCCCAGGCTCGGCTTTCTGCAGATCGCCCCTGCTAGAGCTGTTTCCATTGTGTAGAAGATCGAGAGTCAGCAAATACCCTGTTCAGCATGACACAATGGATGGGGGTCTCATCTGTGTGTGTGTGTGTGTGTGTGTGTGCATGTTGATGGGAAGAGTACGAGAATGTCCTACTAAAGTAAAAGTACTGTTACTTTGCTGATATTTTACTTAAGTAGAAGTAAAAATACTGGTGTAAAAATCTACTGCAGTAAAAGTAAAAAGTGTCTCAATTAAAATGAACTCAGAGTAAGTTACTAAGTTAATTTTTAGAAAAGAGTTCAAAGTAGACTCTTTTCTAAAAAGTAACTCAGTAACTTTTAAACTTTTAACTTAAATTTCCAATTTTACAATTAAAAGAGTTCAAAGTAGACTCTTTTAATTGTAAAATTGGAAATTACACAATAAAGTGCACAAAATCTGTCCTCTGTAATGGATGTGATTTAAAATGTAGCTAAGTACAATACTTCTGTAAAAATGTACTTAAGTCAATGTAAAATTGCTGACTTTAAAAAACACAAAAAGGCTACTCACTTACAGTAACGTGAGAAAATGTAATTAGTTATCCTTGGGTATGAGTGTGTGTGTGTGTGTGTGTGTGTGTGTGTGTGTGTGTGAGCAGAGCGTGTGTGTGTGTGTGTGTGTGTGTATTTTCAGGCTCTGTGGTTAGAGGAGTGTGTGTGTGCATCACTTCACACACACATGGCTGACTGTGTGGTTTATCATGCAGAAAACATGAGGGAAAGTTTCTCATGTGGTTCATTCTCTGTCATTATGTTCATATTCTGTGTGGAATGACTTTCTTTAATGTGTGATGCTTAAAGGAAAACTGCACACACACACACACACACACACACACACACACACACACACACTGGCTTTACTCTCTGCCAAACAAAAAATTGAAAAAAACTAAAAAGATTAAAAAGTAAATATTCAGTGTTTCCTCCAGAATTTTCTTCTTCTCAGGGTGTAATAATAATAATAACTTGTTTAACTGAAAATTGAATATAAAGGTATATGAGCATTTATTTCTGGAAATATTTATTCAGAATCAGGCTTTATTGGCCAAGTATGCAACACATACAAGGAATGTGACTTTGGTTAAAAGCCCCAGCTCCCATTTCTTACATTCATACATACATACATAACACTAACTCCTACCACACACACACACACACACACACACACACACACACACACACACACACGTATACTTCCATACCACCCAGACAAAGACATTCATTCATATATATGCACATACAACGGCAATATATACACATCAGAGTCATTAATCTGGCATCAGTGCAGGATGCTGAGTGCTTAGTTTTTGTGTTTGTTGAAGCTGTCATTTTGGTTTGTGCTTTTTGGGTTAGGGTTTTGGTTTAGTTGTGTTGTTTTATGCAGTTTGTGATTTTGGTTATGTTTTCACTTTTGTTTGATTCCCCCTTCAGTATTTGTTTTTGTTGGAGCAGTCTTCTTGGTTTGTGCTTTCGTTTAGTTTGTGTTGTCATTTTGTTTTATGTAGTTTGCGATTTTGGTTAGTGCTTTTATTTTGAAGACTTGAAGTATCAGTTTCAGTTTTTTTCAGGAGGCTGCTGGAGGCTGCAGCTCTGAACTGATCTGAGGTATGTGGAGGTCTGATGTCTGTGTACATCAGATATCTGATAGCTAATATCTGATAGTGTTCTTAGGTATCTAAGAACATTAAAACCTGTTGCTCACAAAACTATTTAGAGACACTGATCTACTATATGTCACCATTACCTGTCATTGCTAATGAATACAGCTCAGTGGCTCATTGGTTAGTACTGCTGCCTCACAGCAAGATGGTTGTATGTTTGAATCTTCTCAGTTTTTATGTTTGAGTTTGCATGTTTGTGTGGATTTCCTGAGTTACAGAACATTAGATATCTGAGGACTGGAAAGGAAGTGGTCTGGACTCTGCTAGCAAACTGTTTGCAACCACATTTGCCATTTTCCAGTCTTGTTATTGAACCCAGCTCTTTTCAATAGAGGTAATCAGATGACAGAACCCAGGAAGCCACAGTGGTCCAGTGGTTAGAGAGACTGTAACCAGAAGGTTGTGTGTTCAATTCCTGCACCTACCACTGTAGTAGTGACTGCTTCTATATATCAAACCTCTCAGTGTTTTAAAGCTGCTTTAGATAAGAGTGTCAGCTGGAGTCCCTGACTGTAAAGTGTAGTCTTTATAGCCTTTATACAAGTTTATCATTCCAAACATTTCATTGAACAAGAGATGAAGGTGAAGCCTGGGGTCAGGGAGGGAAGCTGGTCCAGTGGATAGAGAGACTGGCTGGAAACCAGAAGATCCTGGGTTCAAATCCCTCCACAGGTGGTCCAGTGTCAATTAGCATTAAGACATCAGCTCTGACAGCTGACTCATTAAAAATCAGTCTGAATAACATAAATGTGACGATTCTATGGTTTTACTTGTTTTTTTTTGTGTTACAGCACTAATTCAGTGTTTCAAATGACAACAGTCTCTTGTAAACCTTTTGTAAACCTAATAACTACCTAATATACTTAAATACTAACACTAGGACTGTTGGTTCAGTGGCTCAGTGGGTAGTGCTTTCGCCTCACAGCCAGAAGCTCCTGGGTTTGAATCTCTGTCTTGGTCCTTTCTGTGCAGTTTGCATAGATTTCTTCTGCAGTTTTGACATTTGAATGTTACTTTTTTCTGATCAAACACTCATGTTTCACGGAAGTATTTGAGCATTTCTAAAAGACCAAAATACTGTCCCTGGTTAAAGTTACAAATTACATGTCAAAAAACACAGAAGTATTTAAAGTGGTAATCTGTGATATTTTATTAGTCTTATTTTTATTTAGTCTCCATCTTTGTTTCTGCTCTGCACTTCCCACAGATCACCTGTCAATCAAACAGTGTGGGCGGAGCTTGGACTTTGTGTTGATGCAGTTTGAGTTTCTCTTTTCTCTGTCTGTTCAGCCATGGTGGCTATCACTGCTCATGCTAACTACCCAGTTCTTCTTCTTCTGTTTATTCCCAACAAACCGGAAACGTAAAACGCATCACTTCCTGTGCGGCAGAGGATTTTTCCCAGGAAAGAGCGACCAGACACCGGCTGTTTAGAGCAGACAGAAGAAAAGCTTTATGAACTGGATATATGTTGGATCACTGTTGGGTTAGAGCAATCAGTGATAAAGAGTAGCAAAACATAAATTTATTTGTATGAAAATGTTGTGGATTATTACTTTAAATATGTATTTCCACTATGTAATGGAAACTATGATTCCCCTAAAAAGACAAAAAAGGGAATGATTGGGGATACAAAGTTATTGCATAACAACAACAATGCTTATGTGTGTATGTGTGTGTGTGTGTGTGTGTGTGTGTGTGTGTGTGTGTGTGTGTGTGTGTAGGTGAGCTATCGCTGCCAGCCCATGTCAGCCCGTACACAAAGGTTCCCGAGGAGCCAGTGGAGAGCAGGGAGGACGCTTACATCCAGCTGGAGCTACGCACCTTGGAACAGGCGCTGCTGGCCACCTGTGTGGGCAGCATCGCAGAGCTCAGTAAGTGTGTGTGTGTGTGTGTGTGTGTGTGTGTCATTATGACTGAGCCACAGTCAGCTACTGTGTTTGTGTGTGTTTGTTTAAACTGTGACCGGCGTCTGGCTCCTGGGACAGATCATTATGGGCTGCCAGCTCCCCTTGGTTACATAACAACCTGGGGCTTGTATCCAGAAAACAAGGGCACCTTCACATCCTGCCGACGCTGCTGCAACCCCCAACCCCCCACCCCCACCTCCACCTCCACCTCCCCTCCCCCTCCCCCACCCCCCAAAACTCATTATCTGGACACTTATTAGAAAAGGAAAATAAAAGGGCTGAGTGCCTGTATTGTTTACAGCAGTTTATGTGCATGTGTATGGCCTTCTGTAGCCTTGTTAATGTGAATACAATGCACATTTGCACACCAGATATACTGTTGTAGATTCGTACACTCGCTTCCTCAGTTTTCACATCTCTCCCTCATTTTTATATTCTGCACATCGTCGCTGTCGGGTGAAAACCTCATAACTCCAATTTTGGTGATTTTCACGTTTTAACTTAAATTGGAGGATTCCGCTCCTCAGTATGAGTTGAGAAAATTCTGCCATCCTTTCTAAAACCCATTAGATAAACTCTAAAACAAGGCTGCTTTTCTTAGCTCCTGAAAAGTTAACACCCAACAACAGTGATAGATTAATGATATTATCAGAATGGTTCCACTATTTCATAATGTGTCCATGTTAACATTTTTTGTGTTTATTGCGTTATGCTATAACACATATCACATATTTCTAATTTAGTAATCTATATCTATGAGTAAGAAGTCATGACTGCTATAACCTCTGTAAGTAAACTCCATATTAAAGAGATAGGACACCCTGAACTCACTTTTTTCAGCTGTTAATCAATATTCACGGTTTATAATGAAACAGATACATCCTGGTTATAATCTTGAAATTGCACTGCATGATGTTTGTTTTATGGATTTTGTGTGGAAAATCCTGGCTTTTTTTATCGCCAGCTAACAGTTGAAATGACTATTTGAAGGTCACACGTTACCACCCGCTCTCCCTGTCCTGCGTGTGTTTCCACCACCCCACTCCCCCTCCCCCGCTCCTCTCGTCCACTTCTTCTGGATTTTTCAAAATGGCGCAGTATAGGCGGAAAAATGCTGAAAAACTGATGGTGTCCCGAACCTCTGAGTCTGACTGTTTCCCCTGCAGGTGACCTGGTGTCTCGGGCGATGCACCACATGCAGCGTCTGCGCAGCGCGAGTCCCTCCGGCAGCCCCGCCCGCTCAGCCAATCAGCCGTCGGTATCCTGGGCGCCGGATGCCCTCCGCACGCTCTACTACTTCCTGTCCAGCCCGCAGATGGAATCACTGGAGAACCTCAACCTGGAGCCTCCCACCATGACGCTCAGCAAAGAGAGGTGTGTGTGTGTGTGTGTGTGTCTCGTCTGTGTTTATGTCTATCTGCAACGTTCGTGTTCTTGGCAAAATAATGATTTGGGATAGATGTGATTGGGAGAGGAAGCAACAGGGTTTATGGGAAATGTAGTCTTAATGTGGAGAATCACTAGCACTAACAATACTACAGGTGTGAGATAGAGGCTACAACATTTGTTTACATTAATTATACCAAGGTATCACAAATTTGATAATATATTGATGTTTAAAAATGCTACACATGGCACCTTTAACAAGCACAAACACACTGTATTGTTGACTACAAGCTGGTCTACATTATCATCACAGGACTTATTCAGCAGCCAGTTAGATTCTGTGCTTCCTCAGTGACTCCTCCTCCCCCTCCTCCTCCTCCTCCTCCAGGCCCTTCCTGCTGCTCCCTCCTCTCATGGAATGGATCAGGGTTGCCGTGGTGCATGCCGAGCATCGCCGCAGCCTATTGGTGGACAGCGATGATGTCAGACAGACGGCCAGACAGCTCCTCCCGGGATTGGATTGTGAACCCAGACAGCTAAAGTAGGAGGCCAATAAGCGTACTGAGTGATAATCAACATCAAATACTTTTCACCAAGTTGCTAGTTAGTGTTGTGTTAGTGACATGATACTATAGATGGCTACAGTAAATATCATATGAGAGCCATTCATGAACTGAACTGAGAATGCATGGTAAATACAATGAAATTCCACTTTGAATCAAATATTATGAATCAAATAAAAGACAGTTCAACAGATCAAATACATTCAATCATAAACTATGGATTATGTTATGCAGGATCAATTCTCAACTAATTTTCCTTTGTTGTTGATATTCAGCATTGATAATATACTGTATAATATTATGTGTAATTTCAGATATGTGTTAAGAAAAAACAAAAAACATTGAATTAAATTATACTTCCTGAAATTCCAATTCAATTCCAATTCTGTTTCCTGTAGTTTTTTTTTAATTGATGAGTTCATTCATGAATTGACCCCAAACCTGCTAAATATCCATTGGTTTCTCTTTCCATCCGGTCAAAGAGAAAATTCCAGCAACATTTTCAGTACTGAGAACAAAGATTTATTGGTAAAACCGGTGTTTTTAAAAACTGTCCTCAGTCCTACAAGTGTTGCTTGAATTTCCTCTTTCCCAGTGTGACCTCTCCATCCCGTGCAGCTTGTCAGTGGGTGAAGTTGTGTCAGAATATCATTCCAGCTCTCTCCCCCTGCAGGTCGGAGTGCTGTTTCCACTCCTTTAAGTGTCTGGACGCGGAAGCGGCTTCAGCCAAGTTCCAGCTGGACCTGGGCTTCAGGATGCTGTGCTGCGGCCGAGCGGACCTGCTGCTCCAGGCCGCTCGGCTGCTGGGGGCCGAGGGGCTCGACACCATGGACGACCAGGTGAGCGAGTCAGCGTTTACTGTGTGTGTGTGTGTGTGTGTGTGTGTGTGTGTGTGTTTAGGGACGGCGTGTCAGTCAAGTGCAAGGTTATGATGCAACACAAGAAGTAGGGCTGTATGATTATGACAAAATGATAATGCTCATTATTTTGCAAAGCATTGTGATTATGATTATTTATTAAACACGATTATTTGTCTTGGTTTCAGGAAACAAGATTATTTTATTGCATTTTTGCACCATAACATATTTTTCACTTTTTTTCAGTGCCGTGTTTCTCTAAGTAGCAGCAGCTAGAAAGTCTTGTTTTCACTGTTACTGCTTTACACTTATTGTGCCCTTATATACTAAATTCTGGGCAAACTTTGCCCAAAATCTGTACCTGTTTGTTTTCATCTGATTTAAAACTAAAGTGTCTCCAAATGACAGACGATGATCCAGTTTTAGGAACTAAAACAACGTTTTCAGGATGTTCCTTTCTAACATCTTTTCAACTTTGATCCTTTGCCACGTTTTTCCACAGATTCTCTATGTCAGGTTTCTCTGCTGCTTCTCTAGCTGACTTTTCGTTTTGGTCACATGATGCATGTTGCACATTCAGTGGTTGTGATTGGACAGGAATAATGGAAGTGCTTGATAAACCATACTGGGACTTTTCAGGGGAATTGAAAATATAACAAACACTTCAGTATCCCTGAATTACATGATTACTAATCGATAGGGATGGGACAGTATATCGAAATTCAATATATCGCAATACAAAAATGTGACAATATGTATCGTGGGTCAGAAATGAATTGTGATATTAGCTCCATTTTATTCTGCTGTAGTAATCACAAATGAGACAGCTTCCCATCTCTCAATCCAAATTATATTAGTTGCACTTTGTAATGACATTTTTAAATTATTGTTTACATTCTAACAAGCCAATGCCATCGCTAGAAAGATTTGTGGCTCAGAAATAAACATAATAATTCTGCAGTCAGACTTTGTTGTCATTGAACTTTTATTAGATATGAGATATTAGATATGAGATAAGCATATCGTCCCATCCCTATTAATTGTGGAAACATAAAATTGCAGTGTTCGAATTAATTGTGCAGCCCTAACAAGTAGTCTAATAAAAGCTTTTGTCGCTGCGTGTTCCTCTCCTGCAGGGTATGACTCCTCTGATGTACGCCTCCTCAGCGGGAGACGAGGCGTTGGTCCAGATGCTCATCGAGGCCGGAGCTAACCTGGACCTACAGGTAAACACTTTGGTTTGGTTGTAGCGCTCTCTGCATCGCAACTGATGAGCGTCTTTAGTGGCCGAGATGACTGAAGTGTGATCTGTGTCTCTGTGTTGCTCAGGTCCCAGGCTGCTCTCCCAAACACCCGTCGGTGCATCCTGGAAGTCGGCGCTGGGTGGCCCTGACGTTCGCTGTGCTGCACGGTCACCTGCCTGTGGTTCAGGTTAGATCTCTCTGTGTGGTTCAGGTTAGATCTCTCTCTCTGTGGTTCAGGTTAGATCTCTCTCTCTGTGGTTCAGGTTAGATCTCTCTGTGGTTCAGGTTAGATCTCTCTCTGGTTCAGGTTAGATCTCTCTCTGGTTCAGGTTAGATCTCTCTGTGATTCAGGTTAGATCTCTCTGTGGTTCAGGTTAGATCTCTCTCTGGTTCAGGTTAGATCTCTCTGGTTCAAGTTAGATCTCTCTCTGGTTCAGGTTAGATCTCTCTGTGGTTCAGGTTAGATCTGTCTGGTTCAGGTTAGATCTCTCTGTGGTTCAGGTTAGATCTCTCTCTGGTTCAGGTTAGATCTCTCTGTGGTTCAGGTTAGATCTCTCTGTGGTTTAGGTTAGATCTTTCTGTGGTTCAGGTTAGATCTCTCTGTGGTTCAGGTTAGATCTCTCTCTGTGGTTCAGGTTAGATCTCTCTGTGGTTCAGGTTAGATCTCTCTCTGTGGTTCAGGTTAGATCTCTCTGTGGTTCAGGTTAGATCTCTCTCTGGTTCAGGTTAGATCTCTCTGTGATTCAGGTTAGATCTCTCTGTGGTTCAGGTTAGATCTCTCTCTGGTTCAGGTTAGATCTCTCTGGTTCAAGTTAGATCTCTCTCTGGTTCAGGTTAGATCTCTCTGTGGTTCAGGTTAGATCTGTCTGGTTCAGGTTAGATCTCTCTGTGGTTCAGGTTAGATCTCTCTCTGGTTCAGGTTAGATCTCTCTGTGGTTCAGGTTAGATCTCTCTGTGGTTTAGGTTAGATCTCTCTGTGGTTCAGGTTAGATCTCTCTGGTTCAGGTTAGATCTCTGTGGTTCAGGTTAGATCTCTCTGTGGTTCAGGTTAGATCTCTCTGTGGTTCAGGTTAGATCTCTCTGTGGTTCAGGTTAGATCTTTCTGTGGTTCAGGTTAGATCTCTCTGTGGTTCAGGTTAGATCTCTCTCTGGTTCAGGTTAGATCTCTCTCTCTGTGGTTCAGGTTAGATCTCTCTGTGGTTCAGGTTAGATCTCTCTGTGGTTCAGGTTAGATCTCTCTGTGGTTCAGGTTAGATCTTAGGTGGATGCTGGCTTCCACGGTCATGTAGGATAAATTTCAGTGGACTGACCCTTTATACAAAGTAAGGGCATGTTCACACTATTCAGTTGTTTTTGTAGAAAAATGCTGCCTCAACTGCATTTTGTGCTGATAATAAAAAGCTGTTTGTTTCCATAAGGACTTGCTGCAGTAACTGCTGTTATCAGCAAACAAAACTCCCACAACACAGCCAGTGTGCTCCATACTGACTCTTAATGATCCGAGGAACAACTACTACCAACTTTTCTACCTCTGCTTTCTCCATTTTCGTTCTTTTGTTGGAGGTCCCCTGAAATTTCTGTCTTGAAATTCAATTAATGAGCTCCGTGCACGAAAAATGAGAGAAATGCATTTACCCAGCAGCAAAGGATTAAGTGGAGGAGACACAACTAGAAAATGGAATTAGTTTGTGGAAAGTCTTTTTTTTTTAATTCAGCCATGACCAAATCCCTAACTATAACCGTAGCCAAAGTTGTTTTACCTGCCTAAACTGAACTGTTAGCTAACCTTTTCATCAGACAGACAGGTGAAAATGTTGTGTCCAATCCCTGCTGTCACATAATAATTTTTGTTGGAGGAATGTAATCTTCAGATTATTTGTGTCCACATCACATACAGTAATCTGCCTTTCAGAGCTTTAGGAGACTGTGTTGCGTAAACTGCCCACATAATCTGAAACCCCACCCCTTCTTCCTTCTGATTGGTCAGCTGACAAAAACACGGTCAACATCACGTGATCTCCTCTAAAACATTTTCTCAACTTTAGAAAATAAAGACTCCGCTCTGCTTAAAAAGATGGACGGTGCAGCGCCTTTTCTCCATTGACTGTAGTTTAAATAAGTGGCAGTTTGAAACAGGGGAGTAACATGAATGCACCCTGACAGTCTGCTGTCTGTGCTGCAGCTGCTGCTGGAGGCGGGAGCGGATGTGGACGGAGGAGCGCTGATGGACGGCCAGGAGAGCTGGGCCGAGACGCCGCTACAGCTGGCCTCTGCTGCAGGTGCATATACAGCTCCAACATGTAGTCAAGTCAAGTCAAGTTTATTTATATAACACATTTCATACGACAGGCGTAGACTCAATGTGCTTCAAAATAAAAAGCAAAAAATAGGCAAAGATCATACATGACAAAAACATATAAGATAGGAACATATAAGATAAGAAGGTATTACATATACAAAAACATAAAAAAAAATAAAAACATATACGATAAGAAGGTTTTACAATAAAAAGGAATAAGATAAGAAGGTATTATTATTAAAAAGGTAATAATAGTAATAATACTGATTCTAAAATAAAAGTTTTCCTGTTAACCACACACTTTAAACCTAACTAAAAGCTTGCGAAAAGATATAGTATATATGGGTTTGCTAACACTTTATTTGGGTAGTCCAAGTTGATACTCAACTCACTATTAGGTGGCAAAAAGTAAATGTTCAACAAAGTGTCACTTGCCTTTTTGGTGACTCTCCACAGACTATGTAACCCTAACCCTAACCTGACCATATTTCTAACATTAACCCCAACCCAGACATTGAATATCTATAGACTACTTATTCACACAAGTCTCACTTGAAACTCAGTAGACTTTTTAGTGACACATTATAGTCACTTGATAGGAAGTTGAGTATCAACATTGGACTGTCCAAATAAAGTGTGACCATTTTTGCTTGTTTTGTTCACAGTTTGGGTCAATGCTTATGAGGCATCAAAACACGTTCAGTCCTGGCCAACTTTCAACATATTAGTCATATTCCCTGTCCTCTGGTGCTGTTTTTCCTTGTGAATTAATGTTACGTCCTGTTTGTAACTATGTCTGGTGTTTCTCAGTATATATATGTCTGTTTTGCAATAAAAAAATAATAAAAAAATTGTGTATGTAGGGCAGCTGGCAGGATTATATGTTATAGTACTGATACATTACCATCACCATAGCAGGGATGATAATAATAACACTTTTAAAAAACAAAGTTATAAAGTGCTTCAAATTCAGAAGATGTATATATAAATAAAGTAGAAATGAACACCATTATAACGAGATGGAAGAATTAAAAAATGAAAATATTTATAACAGTGGGACATAATTAACACAATAAAATCAATCACATGAAAACAGTCTGTAAAAGTGTTTTAAGAAGTGATTTTAAAGAAGACACTGATTTTGCAGCCTGATCTCCTCAGGCAGAAAGTCTGTGGCACAGCTGTAAACTTTTGTCTTTTCAGGTTACTATGAAATGGTGAGCCTGCTGCTCGCCCATGGGGCAGACCCTCTGCTCAGGGTGCATCATGGGAATTCTCTGACATCACCGCTGTACGAGGATATGAACTGCTTCAGCTACGCAGCGGCACACGGACACAGGTGGGCAGCAGAGTATACAGTAGAGTGGATTGGCTTGAAGGTATCTTTCTATCTCCAACGATGCTGTTAGATTATCATGTCGCTGCCGTCCTGTGAAAACCTCGTCTCTCAAAATGTCCAAAATGTCAACTGTTATGGTACTAAAAAAACAGCTTTCTTTTCAGCTTTTCCACAATGCATTTTTGAGTTTATCAAGTGGGGTTTTGAAAAGGTTTTATAAGACCAAGGGGTTGTACAATTTCCCTCAACGCATAGAAACTTGATTTGATTCGATACATAACAGTGAAAGAGTATCTGAGAGTGGATTTTTCCTCAACCCTTTGGAGTCTAAGCTCATTTTTGCAATTTTGCAATACATTGAAATTTGCCTTTGTTTACCACCTAAAAAAAAACGTTTTGACCCCTAAAGAATGATATCATTTTTCTTCTTCAGGTATAAATCTAGCTTTTCATATGATTGGTCCCTTCTTGTACAGCTCCGCTTCTGATTGGTCAACAGACTTGCTAGGAACACATTGAAAGTTTAGAGTCCGCACTTTCTGCAGCTTTTTTCCACTTCTTTCTACATCAAACGAGCGTCAAATTACAGATCAAAATACAAAAGTTTGGTTTTACTTTGCGCAAAATAAGATTTTACATACAACACTTACTTTTTTCATCTAATTTAAAGTGATAATATCTCTGCTTCTGATTGGTCTACAGACTTTGATGATGATCGATGGAAAAATTAGGATCTGCACTTTCATTTCTCTGCTTGTTTCTGTTGTACAAGCAATAAGTTATTCATCAACATACAAAAGTAGGTAATTTGTTGTTGCTGTTACTGTGACTCCAGAGGGTTATTATGCATGACAGAAAAAGTGCTTACTCAGCCTTCCCCTCCTCTGCTACAGGAACGTCCTGAGGAGGCTGCTGCTGCAGCCCCAGCAGAGGAAGGAGGACGTCCTGTCTCTGGAGGAGATCCTGGCTGAAGGAGTGGAGGAGGAGCAGGAGGACAATGCTCCCCAGCAGTCTGCTGCTCCTGGTCCTGCAGGTCCAGTTCCCAGGCTGTGTAAGGCCAGGATGAAAGCTCTCCAACAGGCCGCCTACTACAGCGCTGAGCACGGCTACCTTGATGTGACCATGGAGCTCAGAGCGATGGGTGAGCAAGCTGTAGTCTCCTGCACTACAGAGCCAAGGAGCAGCAATGACATGAGATGTGCAACTGAGTTTATCTCCTGAGTGAATGAGTATATCATTTATTAGCATTCATGGGTAGAATTTTTGTTGATATCTAAATACTAGAAAGGGCAGGGATTTTCGGGGGTCTTACAAAAGGCAACAAGCTGTCAGTTGAAAGAGGTAAATATAATTATAACTACTATTTCCTGATTTTGAAAATGTAACAACACTGATTTATACAGAAAGTCATGGAGGAAAGCACTTTTAAAGCTGAGATATTTCAGTTCTAAAATTCAAAACATCCATTAATCGACCACAGCTTGGTCTTTGTCGTGTTGAAACACTAAAACAGTTACTGCTGTCTGCCTTTGCAGGGCGGTCTTGTGTGCCATTGATCACCTACGGTTGCTATGATTAGGTCGGGTATTTTTCCATTGAGGAATCAAAACTACTTTGTTGAATGCTTGAGTCCAGTGCAAAAATGATCTAATATTTCCGTTTCATACTGCAGACTTATTCTAAGACCTTGTTCATACTTCCCCCCGCTCCCTGCAGGAGTTCCCTGGAGGCTCCATGTGTGGCTGCAGTCTCTGCAGAGAGCGCAGCAGCTGTCCAGGGACGAGCTCACCTTCTCCCTCCTCACCGAGTTCCCCTCCATCAGGACAGAGGACTACAGCCAGGAGCTCATCTCCACAGGCTTACCACTCATGTTCAGCATGCTGGTAACCAGCAAGGTACAGCTGGAGCCCAAAACACCTCTCTGTGTCTTCTTGTGCTGTGTTGATGTGGCTTGGCAGTCTGTTACGGTGTGGTCGAGTCCTGCTCCAAATGAAACAACCTTGGAAACACCTGAGACTGAGGGTGTTTGGAGCGGTTTAGTTGAAGTTTGTTTGTCCAGGTGAGAACGATGCCATTTGAACTCTGGCACCAGAGAGTCTCAGTCCTATAACAAGAGAACTGCGGTGCGGTTCGTTAGGAGCGAGAACGTAAACCAACTACAGCAAATTACCCCAAAATGCAAGGGATTATGGGTAGAAGGAGACAGATGTGGACATCTGATAGCCAACAGTTCCTCATGCTTGGAAAGCCTAGCAGAACAAAATGAAGTCTGGATTGATGCTCATATTCAGCTGTTTCTTCATGTGTTCTTAACTGGTATGAACACCACAGAAGAAGAGACAGACAAGTCCATCATGCTGAGATAAAGTTACAGAGACTGGATTCAGATTTGTTTTGACTCTGCCCCATCGGCAAAATCCTTCACCAGGCGGGATGACCCTGGTTCACCTGTAATTCTGCAGTGTGAACATAAACGACCAAATACAAAAATGCAATGCAAATTTTCCACTCTGGTTCAGACCAAAGATAACAACTGTAAGTGTGATCACACCCTAAAATAACATGATTAGCTAGAACAGGTTTGAAATGTCTGTCTTATCACAGGTCCTGGGTCAGCATCATGTCTTGGCTCCAGGGTTTGTTGTTCATGGTAAAGTTATCGCTCCTGTCTGAACTCGTCCATGTTGTCTTCCTCTGCAGGACTATGTGATGACCAAGCGGTTGGCGTCTGTGTTCTCTCACTGCTACGGCTGCACTGCTGTTCCTCCTGTTCCCCCCATGAATGTCACTCTGTCTACACAGCTAGGTAACATGCTTGTAGCATCCCCGGCTGAATGATGGTCTAACTCTTAAACTGATGGTTCACAAAGTGTTTATTTTTGAGCAAATAGACGACACTGTAGCTCCATGAAAACCATGAACACCCCTTGAACACACCGTAAGAGCTACAAAAGGAAACAAAAATAAAAGCATTACCATCTTTTCACATTCTGATGATAAGCTTATTGCACTATAGCCTTACAATATTCAACAAAACGAAAATCATGTATTATTAACCTCTGACTGAAAATAAATCAGTTTATATTCCAATCATGAAATATCACCTTTTTAACCTGTTAGCTTAGTGACAACCTCTGATAGAGTGCTATAGGTAAGCATATTTAACTTAAAATGAAATATTAACAGTCATAACAGTCATTTTTATGTTACATATGCAGCTTTAACCTTATATATTGCAGTTACTGCAAAACACACAAATGCTGCATTTCTTTATACTAGCAAGCAAACTCTACCGAGATAAATGCCCTTTAAGACCGACAGCATTGCCTTGAATTGAGCTAATATAGCAGCCTTGCTAGCCTAAACGCACTAGCATAAAACTCGGCAAAACTATAAAAAAGCACCACAACATGACTAAACATTAAACACCACATGAAACGAAACGATGACAAACCTTGTGCCCTTATCAGCCTGGTGCTAAACAAACAAAATAGCCAGCATTTTCTAATGTTAGGCAGACACCGTGCCATGCGGACACACTTGACGATCTACTATACAGATTTCTCCGTTTTCCGTAAAGACTCCTTCAAAATAAAAGCCCCAACCTTAATATCTAAAATAACGGGCCAAATAATAACCTAACCTTAAGAAAATACTTACAAGATGAATAAACATGAAAAACAACAAATTCTTGAAGTATGCTGGGCATACTAAAGGTCATTTACAATGCTGCTGTTGTCATGTGGAAACCTTGTAACTCCAGTTTCATTGATTTTCATGGTTCTCTCTGAGTTGAGAAAATTGTACAACGCTTGGTTATTAAAAAAAGGGATTCTCTCCAGCATGGTGCATTCATGGCAACGATGTTTATTTCTTCCCGAGTACAAGAAGGCACTTGGAGAGCGCAAACCTGCCAATGCTGAACAATTCTCCAGCTTGCTGTTGCACCCAAATACATCATTCCTATCACTTACATTGTAATGTAAATTGATGTCTTGCAAACATCCCCCTCAGGATTTGGAATCAAGTCTCTATCTCTGCAGGTTTCATAGTTATGGCAAAAAATATATAATTGTCTAATGGTGGAAATCCAAGATGCAGATCACCACCAAAATCGAATCATCTGTTCCTTCGCCTAAGGCTGATCAGTCCACTAAATTTCATGGAAATCCGTTGAAAAGGTTTTGATACATTCTGCTGACAGACAGACAAACTAACAGGGGAGAAAACAACCTTCTTGGTGGAGGTAATAAGAAGAAGACTGTGGGAGTTGTGTGAAAATTTGCATCGATATTTAGCACTGACTAATAATGTTGCTATCACCTCCCAGTTCCACTCACCAGTTTGCTTCTCTCCTCAGACGTTCACTTCCTGAACAATCAGGAGATGTCGGATGTGACGTTCATGGTGGACGGGCGTCCGTTCTTCGCTCACCGGGTTCTCCTGATGTCGGCTTCTGAGAGGTGAGATCTCTGTTCTGTCACTTCACACCAAGGTTATTATCGTTAACGAAAACTAACGAAATAACGAAAACTAGGTGTGAAAAAACATTTTCATTAACTGAAATAAAAATAAAAACGAGGCTTTACAAAAAAACGATAACTAACTGAAACTGTATTGTGTGTTTACTAAAATAAACTAAAATTGTAGAGAAAATGTCTTTAGTTTTTGTCTTTGTCAATTTATTTCATACATAAGCCTAGTATTTTGGGTGGATATGAAATATATCTTCCTTTTTTTTTTTACCTTTTTGAATCTCGCCCCTGACAAATACCCCATATTACAAAAAAAGACTAAAACTAACACTGAAACTAATAAAAACTAAACTAAAACTAAGCATTTTCAAAAAATAAAAACTAAACTAAACTAGCAAACCTGCTTTAAAAACTAATTAAAACTAAACTGAAATTGAAAACAAAAAGTCAAAACGAAATAAAAATAAAAACTAATGAAAAATGCAAAACTATAATAACCTTGCTTCACACGTGCATTATCTGAGACTGAAAACATGACCGGCATCATTATCTACTTAAAGGATAACACCGGTTTTATTATAAGTCAGTTCCAGTGTGGTGTCAGCTCACAGTCAGCATAGTTACAGATATCAGCGCTCGTTTTCCTCCTTTAGAAGAAGACATTTACTGCCATTCACTCTTGTCTAGTATGAAAAACAGCTTCCACAGAGTGAGAGAATCCATCACAGGAAACACGAAGCCTTAAAAAATCTACACGGGGCATGCATTGCAAAATTATTGGACAGTTATTATTGACAATAGTAAAGGCTATGACTCCAAAACACATTGAGATTCTCCTTTAAAATAACTCTTTAAGATCCCTAGTTGTTATGTAATGTGTGTGTGTGTTAAGTGATGTTCTGGTGTGTGTTTCCCCCGCCAGGTTTCGGTGCATGCTCGGCGATTCCCCCGACAACATCATCCACGTCAGTCACATGACCTACAGCACATTCCAGGTGGGACGGAAACGACAAACTCACTTGTTAACGAGGGCTTTGGATGGATCATACTGACACTTCACTGTATACTTCTACATGTTAAAGCGTGCATCTTTCCCTGCAGATGATGATGAAATCTCTGTACTGTGGGGGAACAGAGGGAGTGAGCGTGTCGTACTCTGATGCCATGAAGGTAAAGTCGCTGACCTGCTGCTTTGCCAGTCCAACACTAGGTGGAGTCTGTTAGAGTTACTGCTGACTGCTCAGAGGGTTTTAATAAATCTGTTCTGATTGTGTTGTAGCTGCTGCCAGTGGCCGCTTTCTTCCAACTCAAAGGGCTGCAGAGGTGCTGTGAGATGCAGCTGTCGCAAAGTCTGACTCTGGACAACGCTGTGCACATCTACCACACTGCTAAGGTAAGAGGAAAACTGACATGACTTCAGCATCTCTAATTTTGGTTATTTTCATGTTTTAACTTCAACTGAGGGATTACATGGTTCTCAACAGCCGTGGTTCTTAACCTTTTTGGCTCATCATGACGCCTCAAAACAAAGCGACGCCTCCTCGCCTCCTGATCACTGGCTGCATAATGCAGAGAAGTGAACAGTTCAACCAATTAATGATTTTCCCTTTTCAGGTTGTTTCATTTGATTAATTATCAGAGGAAGAGGCCGAGAGGCTGAAGCTATAATTACAGAAATCAGAAAAAATACACATCATAAATTTGCATAAATAAATGTTTAAATGTATAAATATTTTTTTCCTATCCTAAAAATCATCTCAGGACGCCCAAAATGATACATTTTGGCGGTTTTTCTTAGTTCCTGAAAAGTTGACATTTTGGAGATTTTCACCTTCCTTTTTAAAGTTATTTAAGTGTTTCAAGCCCTGATTTGCTATCAGGGTATGACTATGACTATGACTATGACTATGACTGCAGCTAAGCATAATCCTCTGTGTGTATATGTGTGCGTGTGTGTGTGTGTGTGTGTGTGTGTGTAGCACCACGGAGCATCTGAACTCTGGAGGTTTTGTGAAGGATTCTTCCTCCAGAACATGGAGCAGCTCCTGGAGAGAGAGGACTTCCACCGCCTGATGCTGGGAGGGGCCGGTCAGGACCTGCTGTGCCCCGGGACGGACACCCACGCTGGGCCAGGACCGGACCGGCTCCCCCCCGCCCTCCTGACGGACCTGGAGGCCACGCTGGTCCACAGACTGTACACACTCTACTCCGCGTGTCGAGAGTAAACACAACCCTCGACTCGGGTGTCATTGGTGTTAAGAAGAACTGCAATGTATGGGAATATTAGCCATAAAGCTCCACTTTAGTCTGATTAGTGAGATCATGTTAGTGTAGATGAAGAATACACTGCAAAAAATGCCCATCTTAACGAGTCATTCATCTTAAAATCTTATTTTTCTTAACACAAGTGAACACTTCTGCCAATGTAGTTTCACTTGTTTCAGGAATTTTCTAGAAAAAGTATTTGTATTTTGAAACAAAGCAGAATAAGGAAGATCATGCAGCTAGCACCAGGAAAACGACTTGATTCAAGAAAAGCTTTTGCATTGGGAACAAGTGAAATTACCGCAGTCCATTGGCAGGTTTTGTTTGTTTGTTTTAAGAAAAGAAGATTTCAAAACTCAACACTAAATCTCTTGTTAAGATGGATATTTTTTGCAGTGCATACAGTTATGCAAGCCATTCTAGTATTATGTAAATTCTCAGCAGCTGCATGTAGATAATTAAGTCTGAATATGTAAAATATGTACATATTTTTGTGAATAAACATCTTACCAAAACGACTCAGAACACTCTGCGTCACACCAGCCTGACACACGTCTCCACACAGCTCCAAAGTCAACAGATTTATTTCCTTTAGCACTGAAGTTGTTCACAGTAACATCACAAGGGAATACATTGCCAGTGGTTATCCTGCTCAGTACTAGCGCTCCGTGCTCCAAGTCCATTCTGTGTGCTCTGGATTCCCACAGTAGAAAAGAGGAAAGCGGACAATGATAGGTATTGCTTTATTTTCTCTCTGATACCAAATCCCACCCAGCCGGGTCGCCAGGTCCCTCTTTGAGAGAATGAATAAGGAGGATGCATTGCACAGCTACTGTGTGTGCACAGTAACCAAAGGAGAAAAGGGCAAGAGGACGGCGTGGGAAAGAAAATCAAAAGGCAAATCAAAACAAATGCACATAAAGAACAGAAATAAAGAGAACAAAATAAGTGTGAAGAAAGGAGGAGAGAAAAGGGGACAGGAGAACAATTCCAACGACGACATGCAAAGAAAAGACGAATGCTGAACATGCAAACAACCATACAAGGTCAAAGCTAAGAGTAGGAATCCCCTTGGTTTTTTAAATAAGCTTGTCAGTAAACTTGGCTTATTTACAGAATGAGTGGTTGGTGAGTTTTGAGTCATCATACACACGGGGAGAAGGAACCGACAATTATCAACAAAGGGTTTGTTCCTCTCAAAGAGGCTAGTCTACATTCTTAAATTACGGTAAATTATTTTCCAAACGTATATTACAAGCTTTCTCGTCAAAAGCCGGGAAAAGAGTGAATGCTCACAAACATTTCAAGATTTCTGAATGATCAATAACTTAAACATGACAAAAATATCCTTAAATAATTTGACTTAAGAAACATTCTCTACATCTTTCATATAAATAACTGAGAATAAATTAATAACAAAATGACAAAATACAATAAAGTACAAAAATATACACAGCAGTTCAATTATCGTCTGAATCCTGCAGATACTTCAAAGGAACATGAACAAAACAATTTAAAAAAAAAATGCGCCAACATGGTTAGAACTGAACCCAAATGTGATTCACTCATCAAAAGTGCAAAGGAACATGAGACATTTTGATACAGACAAGACTTGTCCAGGAATAGAAAAAAACAAAAAAATGTGGCAACACAACTCTGCTAAACATAATGTCACGACTACACTTTTGTACATACGGAACATTATTTAGTCTGTACAACAGAATAGATCATTCATTTATGTAATATTACCTCCCCCGATGCAACCTTTAATTGCAGAACCCATTTCATTTACAGAAAATGCCACAGAGCGAGTCGAGCTCAAGTGTTAAAATCCTGTCGCTCACAAAGAAAGACTACATTAAAAAGAATTACAATCCAGCCAGCGTCCGTCTGGACAGGAGCTCAGAGCTGCAGCCGCTCCAACCGCCGGAGCCGCTGGTCCTGCTTCTGTTTGTCAGTGTGTGCAAGTCATTACATCCCGCAAAGAAGTCATGTTCATGTGTGTGTGTGTGTGTGTGTATGGTGTGTGTGTGCTGAGGAGTACACGTGTGTGTTTTTATGTACATGTGGGAGAAAGAGAAGAAGAGAAAAGAGGAGAGGGCATGTGTGTGTAGAAGTTTGACAAACATCATTGTCTTAAGGCTTTTTTTTTTTTTTTTTTTTCAACTCTTCGGTGACGTCTCTGTGTTTGGCCTGGTGGAGCGGAGGGCGAGGTGAACTCTACTGTACTGTGGGTGGAGAAGAGGGGGGGTGGGGTGGGGGGGGGGTGTAGGAGGAGGAGGAGGAGGAGGAGGAGGAGGGGAGAGGGGGGGGGTCTCTCTCTTTTCTTCTGTTTGGGGGGGCTCTCTGGCGCTGGCGGGCCGCGGGCCGGGCCGCGCTCAGCCGGTCTTGCGGAGCGCAGGGTGGGCGTTAATAGTTTTTATGGATGATCCCTGGTGGCAGAGACAAGTCAAGCCATCACACACGTGACGAGCGCACACACACCCACGGACAGACCCCCCCGACACAGAGAGGGACACGGGGCGGGGGGGCGGGGGGCGGACAAAGCTACATTTGCTACTTATTGTAAAATACTGATCAACTTTTAAACTGAAATAGCCATTCCCATTATACAGTACAAAAGTTTATAGGCAAAAAGTAGATTTTTCTTGGTTTTTTTGTAGAGCAACACTCCTAACTAAAGGGCAAAGTTAGCAGCTCTCCTTTGTTCATTCTCTTCTCTGGTTTCTAATGACCTGATAACTGCTTATCATCTAGTCATGCACAGCTACCACTCCTTAAGGTTGTTCCTGTGTCCTGTTGCTGGCGGCCATCTTTGTTTTGTCTTTGCCAGGGGGGCATTTAGAGTCATTGGGCGGGGGCTGGCTGGGCTTGCTGCCGGGGGCATGCTTGGCGGGGGGGCTAGGCGTGGCGGGGGCGCCAGGGGGGTGGGATGCTTGGATGTTCTTCTCGTCTGAAAAAAGCTGTTTAATTACGTCAAAGAAGTTACTCAACGGGCTGCCTACACAGACGGGAAGAAAAGGGGGGAAAAAAAAAGAGAGAGAGACAAAACAACAAATGAGCAATGGGGTTAACGTGAGGAGAGGAGGAGGTGATGGAGGGATGAGAAGAGGACTGGAGCTGGAGAAAAGGAGACTCTTAAACCGGGGAACGGGCAGAGGAACGACTGGACTGCAGGTTGTTAGTGTAGGACTGTTAGTGATGTGTAGCTCTGGTAGAGTCTTGGGTTGTGTCTCTTCCTCCATGATAAAACCCCCAAATCAGTGATTCTGTGATCTGTTGCTCCGGTAGAGGAGATTGTTTTTTTTTCTCTCTCCATTCACTGCCATTGTATGGAGGAACAGTCTGAAAATCACTTCTAGCACATAAATGAACAAAGCAAATTCTGACAATAGCCTATATAAAAAAATTGTCATTCTGCAGAATTTCTTGTGAAATCGCTTTCTTTATGTTATTAAACCAACAAGTGTAACACCGAAATCCGGTCGAAAGAAAGCGATTCACGTAAAAAAATTCAGCAGCATGACGAGTTTTTTTATATTTATTTATATTTATATTTATTCACATTTGTTTATGTGCTAGAAGTGTGATTTTCAGACTGTTCCTCCATACAATGGTACGGAAGCATAATGCATTCACTTGATAAAAAAAAAATTGCCCTGTTTTTCTGAATTAACAAGATAATTATCTCAGAAAAACAGAGCAGAATATATATATATATTTTTTTAAATGCTCTGTTTTTCTGAATTAACAAGATAATTATCTCAGAATTCTGAGAAAAGTTTTAATGGAAAAAAAAATTCTGCTCTGTTTTTCTGAATTAACAAGATAATTATCTCGTTAATTCAGAAAAACAGCATTTAAAAAAAAAAATTCTGCTGTTTTTCTGAGATAATTATCTCATTAATTCAGAAAAACAGAGCATTTTTGAAAAAAAAAAAAAAATTCTGCTCTGTTTTTCTGAGATAATTATCTCGTTAATTCAGAAAAACAGGGCAAATTTTTTTTTTCTCGAGTGAATGCATTACGCTTCCGTACAATGGCAATGAATGGAGAGAGAAAAAAAACACAATTCTCTAGTCTCCTCTACCGGAGCGTCAGATCACAGAATCACTGATTTTGGGGTTTTATCACAGAGGAAGATACACAACCCAAGACACAACTAAAGTTCAACATCACTTTAAGGCCGGAGGGGGGCAGCACTGAAGTGAGCCAATATATTCAGATGTATTGAGATGGGTCAGTAGGGGCGATGGGCTGTAACAGCACAGATACCTCAGCAGTTTAAGACATCAGTATTAACATGAGATCAGTGTTTGGCTTTAGAGTCTCGCTTTCACCTGGCTTGGGTTGGAGAGCCAATGGGAGCGCTGGAAGACAGTTCACATGTCATTCAGTATCAGAGAGTCAGAAGAAAGAGGAGAAGAAGAGGCAGCAGTGATGGGAGGTAACAGTGTTGTCATACTGTAGTTAGACAGTAAATCATAGTCGAGCCTGCTCTCCTGAAATTTCGTGAAATGAGCACGATGTCTTATAAGGCAAATAAGGAGTTCTGGACGTGAAAAGTGAGAGAAATCTGTTTCTCTACCAGGAAAGGATCAGGTGGAGGAGACACGAGTAGAAACAAGGAGTAGTTTAGTGGAAAGTCAGGCTGTGGAGGTCGGGGGGGCGGATGGGCGGAGACATTTACCTTCAACTCCGACGACCCGGGTCCATTCAAAGCTGTGTGTGTGGTGTCATGAACCAAAAACACTCTCAATCCATTTCTCCACGTTCATTTTCCAGCATCTCTCTGAGCCTTACCAAGAACAGGCTGTTTCTGTCGCCGTGTCTTTAAGGCTCATTAATATTAACGACCCCTCTGTTCCGATTGGCTAACCGTTTCAAGAGTGAAACGTGAGACGCCGCGGCCCGGCGGCTACAGGTAGGGAAAACTCTCCGGTAATAAACAATGACAACCGCTCGACCGCTTTGAAAAAAATACTTTGTTAGTCTATTATTTCTTGCAAAAATGATAATGAGTGAAACTTTGTGACGCCACAAAGTTACGGAAGTCCAAACGGCTCGTTTAGAGGCTCGCTTTTCTAATATGGATTGTGTGGATTTAGTTGGCGACCGTGCGTTTTGATACTTTCACCATGTTTAGATAGACCATCCAACTCCTTTATCATCACAGAGGGAAGGGGAGTCCTGTTTTACACCATATGGGACCTTTAATTAATTTTTAATTTGGGAGGGAAGTTTGTATTTTTAGCTAAGGTTTTTATTTAACCATAACCAAAACCTTAATCAAAGATGTTTTACCTGCCTAAACATAACTGTTAGCTAACCTTTTCATATGACCAACACATGAAAAGCTCAATTCCCGCTGCTGTCACATAATCCCTTCATGGTGGAGGAACGTAATCTTTGTCTTATTCGTCTCCACAACATGTGATCTGCATTTCAGAGTTCATGCTCATTTCACGAAATCTGACACCGTGTTGCCTAGTTCCTATATAAATGCCTTCCAAAGCTCCAGTTAACTCTCCATGTTATCAGCACACAACAGAGTCCATCCATTAACACTAGGGTTCTTTGGTCAGTGCTTCAAAACAACCATGAGTGAATAAAAACATGCAACCATACAGCACAGTACACACATTAATACACAATGACTTATCATCCCAGGGGTTAGAGCGTTCACAAATGTTTCCCTTCATTGATAAAACATCTGATGCCTTTTGTTATGCTCATAAATTGTAATAATATCATGTCTGCACTTCAGAGTCAGGCCTCGGTGTGTTACACTTGTGATAACTTACCATTCATTATTCTTCTCCAGCAACAAAGTGAAATGTGCATTTCTGGTGTCTGATATTTTGTTCCAGTGATTTCAAATATGGAAGGGTTGTGAGGAGCGGTTAAAAACCTCAAGCATCACCATGCAAAGGGTTACTGTGGTCATTTAAGAGCTACACACACACACACACACACACACACACACACACACACACACACACACACAGAGCGAAAAATGTCCATCATAACAAGTCATTTGGTCTTATAGTGAGCCTTAAAGGAAAAATCCACCCTAAACACTTTAACACTGTTAAAAAAACACTGCAATTTGTGATGTACTTTGCATTCCTGGTCCATTTAGTTGTTTGGTGTATTTTTCTTCCTGTGGATAACCGGCCAATCGTAGACAAGGTGACGTCACCTCCAGATGTTTCCAGCAGCTACAATGGAGTTTGATATGAGAAAATGTTTCAGGATGTAAAACATCAGCGGTAAACGTCAGGTTTTGGTGTCAGTCCCTCAGAATCAAAGAGCGAGGAATGATGAATGGGATGAAAACCTTGATTCAGCTTTAAATGAGGTGGGATGTAACTATGGAGGATGGTAGTGATTGGTCAGTGCTGTCTAAGGCGGGGCTTCCCATAGAAACAAAAAAGTGTAAGCAGACATTGTGGTGAGAGTTTGGGCTGAAACTGGCTGAGCGAGTCATGTCAGCATTTGGAGAGGTATTTTAATTTGTTTTATTTTCAAAAGCTGACATTGTTCCAATGATCCAGCGATGCTGCTGTGTTGTTTAAGCTACTTCAGTGGTTCTCAACGTGGGCTCTGGGGACCACCAGGGGTGCTTGAGGGGGTTCCAGGGGGTCCCCAGCATATTGATGAATTTTTAAGCTTCACCATTATTTAATTTACAAGCAGTTATCGCTATCGCTCTCTCCAGCTACACGTAAAACCCACAGCTGGATGCAACGTCACACCGTCTCGGGGGGTTGTTGAAAGGCATTCTGGGAAGGCAGGTTGAGGGAATGTGGGTACACCAAAAAATTACAACACTTCATCACAAAATAACTCCTGGAATGCACTGAACATCACAGACTGATGATAAATGACAGTGGAAGCGGATCTGAAGGTGGATTTTTCCTTTAAAATCTTAAATTCTACCAGTGGGGTGAGACATTTTCACTTATTTCCAACATACAGTTTCTAGGAACAAAGTGTCAAAATCCTGAAACAAGGCAAAATAAGACAATACCAAGAAATTACACTTGAGTCAAGGAATTTCTTAACGCTGATTTTGCATTGGAAACAAGTGGAACTATCTCACCTCATTTTTCGTACTTATTTTACGAAACATAAAATTTGAAGACTATGGACATATTTTTTGCAGTGCATACACACACCTTCTCTCTCTCTCTCACACACACACACACACACACACACACACACACACACACTCAGACGTGTTAGTGTCAGGGTGTGTGGGAGGCAGAGGCCTGCGGGAGGCTGGCAGTGTGTGTTAAAAGCCAGAGGTGAGGCGTTTGCCGGCTGATCCCAGTCTCTCTGGGTCTTACCACGCTTGGAGGGTTTACTGGGCAAAGTGGCTGAGCGCTGCGAGGCGTCTGGGGGAGAGGACAGCGTCAGACACACCGAGCCTCGCTGACACTACACATCATCAGCATCACCTGCCGTCCCACAGCCAGGACAGCAGGCTGGGAGGCTGACACTCCGACTCTGAATCGGTTTAAAGGATCGTTCCACCCACTGTGAATGTTAAGCCCATTTTCCAGAAGGTCCTTTATCGCTTATGAAATTCCTTTGTTTTGTTTTTTTGTGGAAACCTGTAGCTAGAGGGATTTCATAGATGTATGTATGTCTACTTATTTTATTATTATTATTTTAGTTTTTTTAGTTTTTTAGTTTTTTATTCTTGTCTTGTTATATTCCTTGCATTTTTATTCTTTTATTTTTATTATTTTATTTCTGTAAAGCACTTTGGTACAAACTTCTTTTGTTTTTTAAAGCGCTATATAAATAAACTTGAACTTGAACTTGATCTTGAACTTGAAGATGTCTTCCATTTCACCTACTGTATATTTTCTGAATTTTTAAACGGATCTCTTAGCGAATAAGAAACAAGCTTATTATTATCATTGGGTCTGGCTGATTTGTACGGAAGCGTAATGCATTCACTTGAGAAAAAAAAAAATTGCCCTGTTTTTCTGAATTAACGAGATAATTATCTCAGAAAAACAGAGCAGAATTTTTTTATTTTTTTTAAATGCTCTGTTTTTCTGAATTAATTAGATAATTATCTCAGAATTCTGAGAAAGGTTTTCATGGAAAAAAAAAATTCTGCTCTGTTTTTCTGAGATAATTATTTCGTTAATTCCGAAAAACAGAGCATTTTAAAATAAATAAATAATTTTGCTCTGTTTTTCTGAATTAACGAGATAATTATCTCAGAAAAACAGAGCAGACTTATTTTTTTCCATGAAAACTTTTCTCAGAATTCTGAGATAATTATCTCGTTAATTCCGAAAAACAGCATTTAAAAAAAAAAAAAAAAATTCTGCTCTGTTTTTCTGAGATAATTATCTCATTAATTCAGAAAAACAGCATTTAAAAAAAAAAAAAAAATTCTGCTGTTTTTCTGAGATAATTATTTCGTTAATTCAGAAAAACAGAGCATTTAAAAAAAAAAAACAAATTTTGCTGTTTTTCGGAATTAACGAGATAATTATCTCAGAAAAACAGAGCAGAATTATTTTTTTCCATGAAAACTTTTCTCAGAATTCTGAGATAATTATCTCGTTAATTCCGAAAAACAGCATTAAAAAAAAAAAAAAAAAATTCTGCTCTGTTTTTCTGAGATAATTATCTCGTTAATTCAGAAAAACAGCATTTAAAAAAAAAAAAAAAATTCTGCTGTTTTTCTGAGATAATTATTTCGTTAATTCAGAGAAACAGAGCATTTAAAAAAAAAAAAAAATTTTGCTCTTTTTTTCTGAATTAATGAGATAATTATCTCAGAAAAACAGAGCAGAATTATTTTTTTCCATGAAAACTTTTCTCAGAATCCTGAGATAATTATCTCGTTAATTCAGAAAAACAGAGCATTTAAAAAAAAAAAAAAAAATTCTGCTGTTTTTTCTGACATAATTATCTCGTTAATTCAGAAAAACAGGGCACATTTTTTTGTCTCAAGTGAATGCATTACGCTTCCGTAGATTTGTACGTCTACACGTCAAAGAACATAATTTGCTTACTCAGCACTTTATTGTAATCCAGGAATGGGACAGTCATGTGCCACGGAGGGCCGAGGGTCTGCAGGTTTTCACTCCAACCAAAGATTACAGCAGCTGATTTAGGAATTTATCAGTGGAATCTGCTGCTGTGTTTAGATGGAGTGAAAACCTGCAGACTCTCGACCCTCCATGGCTCACAGCTACTCCATCCTGTGCTAATCCATCTCATCTCATAGGAAACACTTCCTTCCTCGGCTGAGAGGCTTGAAATGAGGCGGGGCGTAACCACAGAGGAGGATGGTGATTGGTGGGAAGTGCTGTCTAAGGCGGGACTTCCCATAGGAACAAAAAGGTGTAAGCAAAGATACTGAGTTGGGTGAAACTGTCTGAGAGTCATGTCAGCATTTGGAGAGGCATTTTAATTCATTTATTTTTTTTCAGAAAATGTTTAACCTACTTCCTTGTTCCACCAATGTTTACATTTCCTCCTGACATCACAGACACGCCTACTCTTCCTCGTCCAATGAGAGCTTTCTGAATGCAGCCGTTAACTCAAAACTGTTCAGATGTATTTGGATAGGAACTACGTTTCATTCAAAAAACGATGAGTTTTTAATACTTTATTAGGCGAAGTCTAGCCAAGATTTTGTAGATGCACACATCTCCTCCATGGATTATGTTACTACACTTAGTTTGCAATCTCACAAATTTGGTTTTAACAGTTGAATGAAAGCGAATGGCGTCTAGAGGAAGAGAAATAAATCACGTGATAACTGTTTCTCTGATAAGAGCTTCTTTAGTTTAGAGAGGGCATGCTGGGAAATGGACTGAACATTCACTGTGGCCGGAATTATCCTTTAAAATCCATCTACCACTGCATCCACATATTCACAAACTTACACACTTGTATGCACACACACGTACCTACACACACACACACACACTCACACACACACTGGTGGTCATCAGGTTCATAAGCTTGGGCAGCTGTTTAGTGAGTGTTTAGTGAGTGTTTAGTGAGTGTTTAGTGAGTGTTTTCGGTCTGCACACATGCACTTTCTCTGCTTTGGTTCGGAGTGCAAAGAGATCAGCAAACACAATCGCACGCATTTGTTTGCTCGGTCGTCAGTTTGTCACTGCGATACAGAACATGCTTTCGTTTCAGGATGTTAGTCTCATACGTGGCAAACACACACACACACACACACACACACACACACACACACAGTGGCGTTGCATGTGAATCTCAGGGAGTTTTACCCGGAGCCATGGACAGACATAGAGTTTGGCACAAATCGAACTCCTGCGGCTCGTTCTGGCGGCAGCACCGGCCCGATCCTGCTGCTGTTCAATTCACTGACTAATCCGCTGAGGGCCGGCGTTACGGCCACGCCGAGCGGGGGTGGGGGGGGGGGGGGGGGGGACTATCTGCCAAACAGTATGTCTGCATGCATGGCTCTGGGTGGGCATTCCATTCAGCATGCTAGTCATTCAGTCCATCCAAGTGGCGTTAAGAGTAAGCTGTGGATGACAAGAAGCAGGGTGGCATGGACTGGCAGGCCAGAGGAGGAGGGATAGATAGATAGAGAGATAGATAGATAGATAGATAGAGAGATAGATAGATGAGAGCATGATAGAGATGTGGGTTATTGGCACATCTACATGGTGGGGGTGACTGAGGTTGTGCATACAGTGCCTGATAACAGTTCCCATCTGTGGCAGTGACTGGTCAGACTGGTGCTACTGGTGTGAAGGACTGCAGGCTATAGATGTGGTATAATGGGAGCAGGTGAATGGCTGTCTCCCAGTAACACCTGTGTATCCTGGAGGCAGCAGTGTGTGTGTCTGTGTGTGTGTGTGTGTGTGTGCAGCGTGTCACACTACAGTATGGGTCATCCTGTGGGACAAGGTGTCGCAGGCTTTGGGAGTGTGATGGCACTGTGTGGGCAGGGTGCAGTTCTCTGCTTCACCACCAGAGGGGACCATTATCAAGTAAATAACCACAGAGACAAGAAACAGGAGTACTAGTGTACACACTAACAAACGGAACTAACGAGGACAACCGGAGAACACAAAGTCACTCTTTCTTTTCTTCCATATTTTCTTATCCATCCATCTATCCATAGGCAGCCCAAAATATCTGATTATGTGAAACACGATTTCAAAAAAGATGAGGGATTGTTTTCTGTCCTGTTCAGCTACTGAAGGCTCGGGACACGGGTTCAAACTGTCTCCAGCGACACATATTTCAGCTTTATACAGTTGCTATTTTGCCCTAAATACAGTGAACATGTTGTGAAACCTTGATACTTTTCTCCCTCTTGCAACAGACACAAAACTGCATGCACATATGAGACAAATCTCCTTGAACAGCTAATCCACACATGGACAGTACCATAAAAAATCCATTTGCCTGACTGTTAGCCTGTGTGTTTCTGCTGAGTCAATCTCCTGTTTGTGTAAGATAAATCACAGTATAATGTACAGTAGCCCTCTAAATGCATATCTAGAAAACACTGTAGTGGATTACTCTGTGTGTGTGTGCATGTGTGTGTGTGTGTGTGCGTGTGTGTGCGCGCCATGGTGTGCATTTGTGGCAGGACATGCATGTGGAGATGCCGTGTGCTAAAAGCGTGTGCCGAGCTGAGCTGAGCTGAGCGGAGCGGGTCCGAGCGGCTCCGTGACCGTGGCTGTGCTGTGAGGAGTGCCAGGATGCCGGGGCGGGGCGGGGCGGGGTGGGGCGGGGCGGGGCGGGACGGGACGGGGGGCTGTGGGGGAGGGGGGGAGGGGGGTGGCGAGGGACTCCACTTACCAGATATCTGCGGCTGGACGCCCGGCTGGTCGTTGGAGCTGAGCAGCTGGGCCTGGATGGTCTCGACCACACGCTTAAAACGCCGGCTGGGACCTGAGGAGAAACACACAGAAACACACACAACCTCATGACATCACTTCAAGATGCTGATTAGTAATTATCTGGAGGAGCAGACTTGCGGATGTGCCCTGTTTTATGCAACTTGGAGAGATTAAACATGCACTCTGTGATGTGGAAGGATCTGTCCCGACATAAATCTCACTGCTCCTTCTCTTTGATGATCTGTACAGAATACAATAGAACATTCATTCATTCACGCACTCATTTTTTTATTCATTTATGTTATGCATTATTTATTATTTACTTTTTTGTCTCCCAAATGTTTTTTTTTCCCCCCAAATGTCAGCCCTAACGGATGTTGGTACATTGCTATTTGACGAATAAATAATTGTTCAAAAAAACATTCACTCATTCATTCATATATTCATTCATTCTTTTATTATTCTCTTTTCTCTTTGTGCTTGTGCCTCTGAGTTTGTATGTGTTGGATTTGTGGAATTGGGGATTTCACTATTATACTCCATGCTGTGTATACTTGATATGTTTGTTTGAGATGTGTGTTTATATGTCTGTATTATACAGAAAAACCCTTCAATAAATCATAAAAAAGTAGACAAAACAGAATAAATATTATTCACAATCGTCTTGCTGGATATTGCAAAATGAAGTGCAGTGCATGTGGAAACAGCTTTTTCTGCATAATTTTGTTTTGCAGCACTTGACAAATACAATCTGGGGTCAAATATGAGAGTCTAGGTGCTTCGGATTTGCTTGGTTCACATTTAATATTAAGGTTTTCCAACATGCAAATTGTAGCCCAGGGATTCTGCACTGGACCAGACAACATTGTTTAGGTATCTGACTAAAATTTCCACCAGATTAAAAAAGCCAGTAGCCAGTATTGAAATTTTGACTGTTTCTTATTGTGATGTTGAACTTCAGCAGCACCTTGTGTTGTGTAGCTACATGATGTAACCTCTAACCAGAGGAAAGAGTGAGAGACACGTTTTGTATATATTGGCAGAATCTGCTTTGTCAAAGTCCTGTATCCTGCTTTTTTTTGTCTATTCACAATTACTGGTAAAGATATATTCTTCGATCCATCGGCATAAGTTTCCTCCGACCGGATTTCAGTGTTACACTTGTTCAAACTGAAAGGTTTAATAAACATCGGCGTTCGTTTATGTGCTAGAAGTGTGATTTTCAGACCGTTCCTCCATACAGTGGCAGTGAATGGAGAGAGAAAAACACACAATTCTCCAATCTCCTCTACCGGAGCAACAGATCACAGAATCACTGATTTTGCCGTTATATCATGTCCAGGAAGCGTCACAATCCGAGGTACTACCAAAGTTCAACAGCACTTGACTTCATTTTTGAAAACTGTGAAAACCTTTCAAAACTATCAGCTATTTGTCTTTCTTCTGACTTCTCCTTTTGTTGTGTCTTTTCTCCCCAAACCACAAGCTGTCAGTCAGTCTGTCCATCCTCCACCCCCCCCCCCCCCCGCAGGCTTGGTGTGTGTGTGTGTGGTGTCTACCTGACAGCAGGGTGAAGGTGACGGAGTAGATGCCGTTCTCCTTGGTGGCGCTGGTGCTCTCGGTGTAGGTGATGTCCACCTGGAACTTGACCGGCTTCTGGAAAACCGTCGGGCCGGCGGTGGACTTGTACTCCGCCCGGAAACTAGTCTGAGAGATCACACTGTGGCTCAGACTGGGGATCTGAGGGAGAGAGAGACAGAGAGAGAGGGAGAGAGAGAGAGAGAGAGAGGGAGAGAGAGACAGAGAGAGAGAGAGAGAGAGGGAGAGAGAGAGAGAGAGAGAGAGAGAGAGAGAAGGAGAGAATTTTGAATTTAAAAAAGACGTTTATTCATAATTTAGTCACGCTATACAGTGTGATTGACCTATATTATATATCATCGAAAGAGGGAGAGAGAGAGAGAAAGAGAGAGAGAGGAGGACAGAGAGGAAGAGAGAGAGAGAGAGAGAGAGAGAGGGAGAGAGAGGAAGAGAGAGAGAGAGAGAGAGAGAGAGAGAGAGGGAGAGAGAGGGAGAGAGAGATGGGGGGGTTGCCCAGCAGGCATACTGAGAGTCAGCTACAATACACAGACAAACAACTTCTGCATCATGCAGGACATGAGAGGAGGAGACAGGAGAGGAGACAGGAGAGGAGACAGGAGAGGAGGAGACAGGAGAGGAGACAGGAGAGGAGACAGGAGAGGAGGAGACAGGAGAGGAGACAGGAGAGGAGGAGACAGGAGAGGAGACAGGGGAGGAGACAGGAGAGGAGGAGACAGGAGAGGAGACAAGGGAGGAGGAGACAGGAGAGGAGGAGACAGGAGAGGAGACAGGAGAGGAGGAGACAGGAGAGGAGACAGGAGAGGAGGAGACAGGAGACGAGGAGACAGGAGAGGAGACAGGAGAGGAGACAGGGGAGGAGGAGACAGGAGAGGAGGAGACAGGAGACTAGGAGGCAGGAGATGAGGAGACAGGAGAGAAGACAGGAGAGGAGGAGACAGGAGACAAGGAGAGGAGGAGACAGGAGAGGAGACAGGAGAGGAGGAAACAGGAGAGGAGACAGGAGAGGAGACAGGAGAGGAGGCAGGAGAGGAGACAGGAGAGGAGGAGACAGGAGAGGAGACAGGAGAGGAGAGAGGAGAGGAGGAGACAGGAGAGGAGGAGACAGGAGAGGAGACAGGAGAGGAGGAGACAGGAGAGGAGGAGACAGGAGAGGAGACAGGAGAGGAGGAGACAGGAGAGGAGACAGAAGAGGAGACAGGAGAGGAGAGGAGACAGGAGAGGAGACAGGAGAGGAGACAGGAGAGGAGGAGACAGGAGAGGAGACAGGAGAGGAGGAGACAGGAGAGTAGGAGACGAGGAGACAGGAGAGGAGACAGGAGAGGAGGAGACAGGAGAGGAGACAAGAGAGGAGACAGGAGAGGAGGAGACAGGAGAGGAGACAGGAGAGGAGGAGACAGGAGAGGAGAGAGGAGAGGAGGAGACAGGAGAGGAGACAGGAGAGGAGACAGGAGAGGAGACAGGAGAGGAGGAGACAGGGGAGGAGACAGGAGAGGAGACAGGAGAGGAAGAGACAGGAGACGAGGAGACAGGGGAGGAGACAGGAGAGGAGGAGACAGGAGAGGAGACAGGAGAGGAGGAGACAGGAGACAAGGAGACGAGGAGACAGGAGAGGAGACAGTGTATGGGATCTGTTACAGTTGAGCGTCAGCCTCTGAGTCAGCGGCGACACACAGAAGTGACCCGACAGCCGCGGTCTGCGTGACCCGACACGCTGCAGAAACCCACGACAACACACACAGTCCGACACCTCACACTGACAGGATGTAAAGACAGTCTGTGACACGCCGTTTCATGATACACACGTGTGCTGTTTGTGACACGCTGTTTCATGATACACGTGTGCTGTTTGTGACACGCCGTTTCATGATACACACGTGTGCTGATATGTAGATAAGAACGCCATGACGTTTCAAAATGGCCCGCGCCTACAAAGTGCGAAAAACCCTATTCAATTTCTATGAGCAAAACAATAAATCTACATTTTCTATGGTTGCTTTTTCTAATAATTTATGTGAAATGTATATGGTGTTGTTAATTACCCTTAACCTTTTTACGTCTCTCAAACAACTGCATGATCATTATAATCTAGTTACAAAACGCTAACAAGCTAGCAAACTTCCGTTCAAGAGAGTTTGCATTTTGAGACTCCAAGAAAAAAACATTTTAATGATCCTGCTGTTGTTTGACAACCGTGAAAAGGTAACGAAAAATTATTTACACCATATACATTTCACATAAATTATTAAAACACAGAATAAGCAGCCGCAGACAATGTCGATTTATTGTTTTGCTCACAGAAATTGAATAGGGTTTCGCACTTGGCAGGTCATCGCCATTCTTATCTATAGTGGAGTTCAGGATGATCTTTTCTCTTCTGCACTGTTTGAACACTAGAGAGCAGGTTTCAGCTCGGGTCATCACGCTGTCAGCGAGCCGAACTCTCTGCTGTGCGGACGAGACGGACTCAGACCAAACTGCGGCTGAGGACGCTCCGTCAGGTCTCCACTCCGCTGTGTGGCAGCGTGTCGGCTTTCCAATTAAGGAAGAAAACAGCAACAAGACAACTGACAAGACGAAGGCTGTCTGTGAGCGTTAGAAGAGAGCCTCGCCTTCCAGCAGCAGCAGCAGCAACTCGCTGCAGCGTGTGCAGACACAGCGAAACACTCCAGTGACCGCTGTGTGGTCCAGTGCTGCGGCCGAGTCTTAAATCTGGTTTCAGAGCGCTGAAAAAAACGCAGCTGTTTCTTTTTGCTCTAGTTTTTTGTAGTGAGAAATGTCCCTGGTTGACAGATGGATTTTTTCTTTTTACTCTTCAGGCTTGTTTGGGAATTTGTCTTAAACTGTATTTGAACTGGCTCTAAAAAGGTCTTAGAAAGTCTTAAATTCACTTTTAAATGTAACTTTCAGAAAGTTGTCATCCATAGTTTGCACTTTTGTCTTTGTTTTCCCTCAGGAATAAAAAGGGATGTTTTTCAATCATGATTGTCTTCATTCAGATTTTGCTCAAAATATTATAATAATATCAAACTGTAAACCTAGCATTGCGTATCGAACTGAAGCCTGAGCTGAATGTATCGTTACATCCCTCTCTCTGTAACCCCTGATGTCTGCTCAGCTCACAGAGAGAGAAGTCAGAGAAGTCTGAAGCCGACGTCCCGCAGCGACCCTACTTCCACCTCCTCAACAGGAACCAATCACGGCCAGCTGATTGAGTGATTGGCCCGGTTTGCACCAATCAAATGTACAAGACAGAATGCAAATGCATCCAGTTGATTACACATGTGAAACCTAACCTCGACTGAAGGCTGAGGCCGTCATGGAGATGGAAACAAACTGAAAAGATATTCTCACTGCTGTAATCATAGCTGTTTCTAGGCGTGCTAGCTCTAAATGTCCCATGTTTGGAGACCAATGTTTGTACTCCGTTTGTTCATTCCTTCATCAAAGAGGAGAGAACAGACAGGTGGGTGTAAGAAATAAAATTAATATTGTGCTTTTTTATATGGATAGTACACTCTGTTCTTGCTTTCCTTTGTCCTGGAAAGTGGAGTGTCTTTTGTCCTGCTTACTATAATGATGTAATCAGTGCTTGAATGCATGCATGATCACTATATATGGTTATGTGTGGTTTTGAGTGATTCTATAGGTGGACATGCAGTTAAAAGTCTGAACTAGTGGGTTGGTTTTGAGCCAAGTAGGTTTGGCTATGGGCCAAGATTTATAGTTTTGTTTACTTTAACCTATATAAGTGGATCCTGAACTCCGTTCTTTGTCACTTCTTTGTTGCTTGTTTGGAACACTGAACTGAACCATGCATGTCTGAATAAAGAATCCACAGAAGACTTTTGAACCTTGCTTAGTCATTTTGACCCACAACGGGTGAAGTAAAATTTTTGCATTTACAGTTTGGCGACGAGGATGGGATGGACACAGCACTGAGCGACGCCTGGGGCTAGACTGAGGGTCAACTGCCGGCAGGAGTCTCTAGGAGACTCAGGGATAGTTCCGCTCCAGCAAAGGAGGTCTGGATCCCGCCCAAAGTCAGGCACGGGTGGCGTTCAGTGGGTCGTCCATCTATTTTAAAGAGCAAGTGGTCAGTTTCTGTGAATTTTTTTTCTCTTCCTCAGGGAGGGAGTAAAACATTTTTCCTCAGGGAGGTATTCTCATAGTTGCAACAAGTAAGAGAAAAGAAAAAACCTAGGTAGTTAATGGGGGCGTAAAATTTTAGCTCAGGGAGGATAGTTAGGCCTCAGGGAGGTTGCCGTTATTAGATAAGGAAGATTGTCAGGGACATAGCCCAGGGGGTAAAAAGAGACATAGCCCAGGGGGTAGAAAGGGATCCTAAGTGAAAAAAAAAAAAGAAAAAAAAAGGAGGAAAAAAAAAGTTTTTAAGGGGAGATATTGTTTGTGATATACTGTGAGTGGATGGGAATGAAGCAGTGATATCAGTGTCCTGTGGGTATTTATCCACACAAAGGGTACGTTGCTCTGAACGAAAGTGTCGTACAAACTACCTGGCTGATATCATGGTTCATTTCATTGGCATTGTGTGAATGAAGTTGTGAATGAGTGATGGGTGTGTAATAGAGTATGGTGAAGTGGTTGTCAAGGTACCGAAATTAATAGTGTATGTTGGAATAATAATAATAATAATAATAATGATATATGTTTATCATAGCGGGTATAGAGGAGTCATCGCCTATAAAATTTAGAAAATAGATACTTATTGTGATATTTAGTGTAAAATACTTTTGACATAGTTATTTGTCAAGGGGGATTTTATTGTGTGGTCCGAGTGGTAAAAAGAAAGAAAAAAAAAAAGAAAGTGAGTAAAGTTGCAGAGCAGAGAGAGCAAAGAGGGGAGGTAGCTTGTCGGTGCTGGACACCAGCATCATAAATTGTGTCTAGGGAAGAGGCCACACTGGCCTTCTAAAAACAAAAGAAAGCAACCACAACTGAGAGCGAGATGGAAAGCACACTAGGAAAAGTAGAACTACTTTCAGACCCACTTGTGGGTCCTGTAAAAGTGATAGAAGAAAAATGGGGCAAAAGCGTGGTTGAGGATGTTCCGTTTTGGCACTACGTTACTGAAGGTGTTTTTCCCATAAGAGGCACTCTGAGCGTAAACTGTTTAACTAGATGTAGGGTTATGCTAGAAGAAAAAGAAGAGCAGGAAAAGATGAAATTGAGTGAGGAGAGAAGGTGAATTGGAATGCGTTCCAAAAGTGGGAGCGAGAAGCAGAAGCTAAAGCAGTAAAGTTCATAGCTAATGTTATGCTTTCAAAAGGGACAGAAGAGATGACTAAGAGAGAAGAAGAAAGGGTTAGCAGAAGGAAAAAGAAGAAGAAAAGTAGGGACAGAGAGAGGGACCTGCTTCCCCCCTATGCTCTTTCTCGCACAACTCCACCATCAGGAATGTGTGACGACGAGAGTGATGATGAGGAAGATGACAACAAGGGGGCGGGTCCTAAAGATGGCAGCTTCAGCCCCTCCTACATCTCAGGCTCCACCTCAACCATCCAATGTTTATCCATCACTACAAACTGTGGGAGGGTCTGAGCTCAAGGAGAAGGAGGCTTCATTGGGGTTTTTAACTCCTCCTTCAAATGTAGGTTTTGCCTCTGGTACTTCTGTTTCACACCGCCCACAGACTCGTAGCATGGCAGCGAACCTACAGACAGAGACAGTGTACCAGATGCCTATGATGATGTATCCAAATCCACAATCAGATAACAGTCAAGGCCTCTGGCAATCGCATGTCCTGGTCCACAGGCCATGGCAACCTGAGGAACTGAAGGAAGTTTCCAAAGAACTGCCGGACCCCCACAAAACCGGAGGTGAGAAAAGGGAGGTTGCAATGAAACAGTTGTTGATAATGTATAATCCTACGTTGGCAGAGGTGGAAGCAGTATGTCGCAGGTGTTTTCTGTTAAGATGGCCGAACCTCAAGCCAGCCAGCTGGGACACAATCTACGATCCAGGCTACCAGAAATACAGAGACCAGGTGGATGAGCTCTACTTTGCTGTGAAAACCGCGTTTTCCCTGCGTACCAGTTGGCCTGAAATCTACAGGACCAAGCAGAATGATGGTGAGTCTGCCATTGATTATCGTGCTAGAATGGAATCTGTGTTTGCTGCCCATTCTGGTGTTGACCAGGATAATGATGCCTACAACAACCTGCTGAAGACTGCGTTGATACAAGGCCTCCATCCAACTCTGAAGAATCAGACCATGACTACGTGCATCGCCTGGGAAACCAAACCCCTCAGCGAAGTCTGGGCTCATGTCCTCCATGCGGAAAGGAACCAGACTGACATCGAGCAAAGACACAGTAAGAAGATCCAATCTGCACAGTTAATGTTTTATCAACAGACGGGAACTTGGGGCAATGAAATGCGCAGAGGACGAGGAAGAGGACGAGGACGTGGAGGAAGAGACTATGGAAGAGGGCCACCCACACAGTTTTACAACCAGCAACGTCTAAGGTGTTTCAACTGTGGGGGGTATGGTCATATGGCTCGTGATTGTTCATCAGAACACAGGTCTGGCATACAAAGACGTGAGAATGCACCTGATGGATCCTGGCCACATGCAACCCTCAAGCCTGTCTGTGAATGCTCCAGGATTCCAGCCAGCTAACCCATAGGAGATAGCGGGGACAGGTCAGATAGGTGAACAGGATAGTTCAGATGGATAGGCAGACACTGACCCTATTATAACTCAAGGTCAGTACTCTAAATTAGACCCAAGGAAACAGAAAGCAGCTAAAGTAAGTTTGAAAGTAGGAAATGTAGTGGTGCCCTTTTTTTTTTTTTGGGTTGATTCTGGTGCTGATGTTTCCGTTGTGCAGTCCAAATTACTCCCAAATGCGCCCAAAATGACAAAATTTCTTAAAACAGTTGGCTCATTAGGAGTCCCGGTGTTAGAACCGATTTCTGAACCATTTTCTGTCACTTATGGTGAATATTAAGGAGATCATCCTTTCTTACTGACAGATTTTTGTCCAGTGAATTTGTTAGGGCGTGATCTCATGTGTGCTTTGGGAATAAATATGTACTGCAGTCCGGAAGGTATCATTCTTTCTTCTAAGATGCTAGGTATTTTTACTATGACAACATATGAGGGTTATTTTTAGGATCTCAAGAGCATGTAGATGAGGATGTTCTTCTTCACCAAGAACCAGACACCACCTCTTTTGTTCATATGCCTTTAACAACTGAAGAAGAAAATATGATTTCCAAGGTTCCGCCTATACTATGGGCTACTAGCGGTTTTGATTTTGGTTGTAGGAAACTGCAACACCTGTAGTGGTAAAACCTAAATCCTCTTTCAGACCATGTAAGAGGCAATATCCCCTCAGCCTAGAGGCTGTGGAGGGAATTGCTCCTGATATTGAGTCACTGAAAAAACAAGGTGCCATCGTGGAGCATCCTCATTCTCTTTGTAATACCCCTCTTCTGCCCATTAGGAAGCCTAATGGTGGTTGGAGACCTGTTCAGGATTTGAGAGCTGTAAATGACGCTGTGCAACATCCAGCGCCCACAGTACCAAATGTGGTAACTTTAATGTCTCAGGTCCCATCTGATTCTTGTTGGTTTACTGTGATTGATTTGGCTAATGCTTTTTTCAGCATTCCTGTGCATCTTAACTTCCAGTTCTGGTTTGCTTTCACTTTCAATGGTAAGTGCTACACATGGACTCGTATGCCTCAGGGTTTCTCAAGCAGCCCCACTTTGTTTGCTTTGGCTGTAGCTGAGAACCTCTCAGGTTGGGAGGTTCCTTGTGGTAGTACATTGATACAGCATGTGGATGATTTGTTGTTGTGTTCCATTTCTGAGCAGGCCTGCAAAACAGACACTGTCTCCATTCTCTGTTACTTAGCAGAGAACGGACACAAGGTCTCAAAACCAAAATCCAGCTGGTTTTACAGTCCGTACGTTATCTAGGACATATAGTCACACCTGAAGGTCGTAAACTCGGTCCCGAATGCGTTACAGCAATTTTGGAGGTACCAAAACCTCAAATAAAACAGCAAATTATGTTGTTTTGGGGTCTTGTAGGCTACTGCCGCCCATGGATACGTGACTATGCAGAGATATCTCAACCACTGTATGACATCGTGCACAGTGGTAAACATTTGGCCATGACTGACTTCCTGACTTGGACTACTGAAGCTGACAAAGCATTTACTAACTTGAAATTAGCTCTTTCTAATTTTCCCTGTTTAGGACTCCCTGACCATAGTAAACCCTTTAATCTGTTTGTCTCTGAACGAGATGGGTTTATGTCAGCTGTTTTAACTTAGTCCCATGGTGACAAGCAACGCCTTGTTGGTTATTTTTCTAAACATCTGTCTACAACTGAGAGAGCAATGGTCTCGTGCCTAAGGTCTGTTGCTGCAGCTACTGAAGCTGTCCTTGCAACTGCTGACCTTGTTGCTATGTGTCCCTTAACTGTACATGTTCCATATGCTGTTCATTCTCTCATCCTTTAGGCTAAGACTGCTTACCTGACTCCTGCGAAGATGCTGCATTGGGAGAATGTTCTATTTACTATGTCTTATGTTACTTTGAAGTGTTGTACTGTCCTTAACCCTTCCATACTTCTTCCTACAGCAGAGGAAAGTGAACCCCACTGCTGTTTGCAAGTGATTGACATTGCTACCAAACTTTGTGATGCCTTGTTTAACATACCACTGACTAACCCTGACTTTGTTTTTTTGTAGAGGGTTCAACAGGACATCTTTCTGCGCAAGCAGCAGAACTCTTTGCCTTAACTCGTGCTTTTATTCTAGGTGCTGGAGAAGATATCATGGTCTATGCAGACTCTCAGTATGCTTTCAATGTGTCATAATTTTCATGCTGTTTGTAATCGTCAGGCTCATACAAGTGGTGTTGATCCAGTTTTGTAGGGAAATGCTGTTGCTGATGCTGCAGCTAAAGCTGCTGTTCTTTTTCCCTGTCTTTCCCATTTTGCAAAATGCATCTGTCTTCTAGGATGATAGTGACAACGACGAAGCAGCTCTTAGATGAACGAGGGGAAACCACTCTGCATCGAATGTGCTAGTAAACCTCTCCAGAGTGGTAGCCCTCTACTGAGTGTAAAGCTCATGGGTTGAAGACGGGTTTTTTTTATTCCTTTTTTGTTTTCCTTTATTTCTGGTTTTTATTCGTGTTGATTGAAGCTTGTTTGTAACTCTTAGAAGTGATGTTTTCCTCACTGTTTAAGTGAAGTATACATAGAGTAGGATGTATCTGGTGTTATTTTATTTTAATCTTAGTTGTCACCTTGTGACAAAAGGGAGGAATGTAAGAAATAAAATTAATATTGTGCTTTTTTATATGGATAGTACACTCTGTTCTTGCTTTCCTTTGTCCTGGAAAGTGGAGTGTCTTTTGTCCTGCTTACTATAATGATGTAATCAGTGCTTGAATGCATGCATGATCACTATATATGGTTATGTGTGGTTTTGAGTGATTCTATAGGTGGACATGCAGTTAAAAGTCTGAACTAGTGGGTTGGTTTTGAGCCAAGTAGGTTTGGCTATGGGCCAAGATTTATAGTTTTGTTTACTTTAACCTATATAAGTGGATCCTGAACTCCGTTCTTTGTCACTTCTTTGTTGCTTGTTTGGAACACTGAACTGAACCATGCATGTCTGAATAAAGAATCCACAGAAGACTTTTGAACCTTGCTTAGTCATTTTGACCCACAACGGGTGAAGTAAAATTTTAGCATTTACATGGGCAAACAGACAGCAAGAGCAGAGATGGAGAGATGACAGTAAGAGAGGAGTAGAGAGTGGAGGACGGATGGATGGAAGGAGACTTACAGAGAGGAAGGCGTGGACGATGTCTGCCTTTATGGAGCTGAGCGGCTTGTCTCTGATCACTATGAAGATCTGCTCCTCCTTCTCCAGGTTGATGAAGTTACCAAACCACGACTTCTTGGCCAGTCTGCAGGGAGGAACAGGCTGCAATCACTACTGCTGCTGCTGAGGCACCACATGACTCACTACACAAGAGATCGGCTGTGTGTTTCTGTCAGGCAAGCTGGAAATATCTCTGAAATCATCATGGTAGCACTTCCCTAAAACTCCCGATCATCAGGAAGGAAGATGCAATAGCAGAGTGAAATACATACATACTGCCACTCCTACGAATTAGACTTTATCTGTGCATGTAGTCTTACAGCGATAATATAAACAGTCTACCATGTAGTTACATACCAGATGCGATTTCACTTTGCCGTTTATGAGAAGTGAATAACCATGTGTGCATGGCATGATGGGATGGCTGGCAACACGAACCAGGCCCGCCACACGATGAGAAAAGTTGAAAAAGTTTAATATTACCCAAATGAGCACAACGGTTGTGGCGTGACAACCAATCACATTCAGGTAAAATGCTGATTTGTTGGTTTTGCTGGTGTGTCACATTACTGAAGGTCGCCTAAAATACTTTAGCTGCTAACTTTAGTCTGGTAGGTTAAACAGGTAATGTTAGCTTGCTAGCATAACTATCCCATCACATCTAAATAGCTGTAGCCACTTAGCTAGCTAGCTCGCTAAAGTAGGCCTAAGGCACAATATCAAGATTATGTTTTCAATAAGCATTCTTATGTATTATATTTGGGCAAAATGAAATGAAGAAAATGATAAAATACAAAATATTTTTCCATAAACAAACTGTGAATTTGCTTGTCCCCAAAACACACCTAATGAAAAGCCCACAACAGATTTTGATTAAGCAAAGTTTGGTTGTATAGTATGTGTTGCAGCATGAAAAGTATCCTGCAATCATTTCTCTAATATCTATACTGTAGTGTTTAAATAATAAGGTCATGTCCACAGCCTGGTGAAGCTGCGCTGCGTCACTCACTCTGGAGACGAGTCTGGGGTGAGACTGGACATGTCTTCCTGGGTGGGAACTGTGGAGGCAGACGGAGGTCAAAGGTCAGAGGGGAAAGGGTCAGCTCAGGTACAAAGTGACATCATTACACCTCCTGTGCTCAACACAATGTTAACTCGCTGCTGTCTTTACCCGCAATAAACATAAAAACTGTGGTTATGAAGATGCTTTTATTTATCTTGTTTTCACCTAATCGCTATTTCAGATTCAATAAAAATACAATCCGTCATTGTAAATGAGATAATTTGCCTCATTATGGCTTGATTCCAAATTGTCAAGGGGAATTGTATGGCTCTTTCAAAGTGCCTATGGGAAAACTATACCTAAACTAAAGCAAGGAGGAACCATTTTCTGCTCCCTGTAATGAGACTGTTATCTTCTATATGACATGACCAGAGGCTGATGATGTTTCTGGTGATAAGGCTAGCAGCAGGTGAACCGCAGCTAAATACAGCGATGAGAGCAAAGGGATTATTTGCACTTTTTCCCCTGGGCCAGAAGAATGCGATGCTTCTGCCTAAATGCTCCGCTGCATTGATTATCATATAGATAGGAATAAGATAATATCATAAACGGTGTCCTGGTGGCTTAATGGTCTAAGGCGTGCACCATGTAAACGCAACGTCCTGGGTTAGGATTTGACCCAGGACCTTTGTCGCATGTCATTCCCCTCTCTCTCTCCCAATCTGTCCTGTCTATCTCTACTTTGAGCTGTCAAATATAATAATAATATAAAAAAAAGATAACATCATAAAGATCGGACTAAATCATAAATAGAAGTTTCACTGTGCTTGATCACTAGTCTGAAAACGCCCGCCTGTCCTGTCGCCGTCTCCTCCCATGGTACCTTGCATTTTCCTGCGGTGGAAGCGAGGCGAGCCCAGGAAGCTGTTCTTGATGGAGTTGAGGCGCGTCCTCCAGGGCATGCCCCCGATGGAGGGGCTGGGGGGCGGCGTGGGGCTGGGCGTGCCCGCTGGGCTGTCCTTGGGCGTGTGCACCGGGGTGCCTTTAGGGGTGGGGAGGGGGCTGCCTCTGGGGGAGGGGTGGGGGGTCACCTGCGTGATGGGGACAGATTTGCCGTTGTGGTCAGGGTGGAGGTGGTGGCGGCGGAGGGGCGACATCGGAGGCACGGGGGACAGAGGGATGGAGAGCTTGGGCGGGACGGTGAGGGGGGGGTGGCGCCTCACCCGGGGGCTGTTGGGGATACAGGGAGCCAGCGGCTGGCTGGGGGTCGACGGCTCCGACTTGGGAGCCGTGGGGCTCTCGGCCGTGTTGGGGAGGGGGTTGGACCTGGTGGTCTGGAGGGGTTTCTCGGACATTTTGGGCTTGGCTGGGAGGGTCTGAGTGCGGGGGTGCATGAGGGGAGACCCCATCTTTGGCTGGTAGGAGTTGGGCGTACGCGGCCCCACCCCGTTAAGGCGGGCCTCGGGGGAGTGGGTGGGGCTGCAGTTGGGGGACTGACAGAGGTCTGGGGACTGGGGCGGGATGAAAAACCGCCTGACGGGCTGCGATTGGTCATGCACCGTTCGGATGACAGTACAGTCAGCCAATGAGAAAGCACGGCCGCAGCCAAAGGAACACCACAGCCCGGTAAAATTTAATTTCCATACAAATGCACCGGGAAAGAAAAAGGAATGTGGTAGATGAGTTGAGAGGTGGAGCGAGTGACACGCAGGCAGGGAGTGGTGAGAGTGCAAGAAAGACAGAAAAAAAAAGAACATGCGATTAGCACAGTGAGCCAGTCAGGAGGCAGCAGTGGAAACCAGTCCTGGAGCATTCATGAGGCATAAACAGCAAGTGAACCAGCTTGAAAGCTAACCGACTTAGCTTCACCCTTCCCCTGGGAGAGCGGCCAGAACGCATGCACAATGCTGTGGAATGAATGACCGTAACTGACAGGACAGGTCATAACAGTCTGCTAACCGTTAGCTATGAGAACTAGAACTTGAGAACTTGAATCTGGATTAAAGTACAGCAGACCTCAGTGGATCTACAGTAAGTCTTTGATTAACCAGTAAGGCTAGTGAACCTGTCATGACCTGTCATTCCATTCTCATGACAGCATTATAAAGCACATATGAAGGCTGCTTTATATGAAGTGATTATCTCATTTTTTTTTTTAATTCAATTTAACAAGAAAAGTGAATTTGCATTTTATTGGTAGAGAAACAGGGACAACAATGGAGGACAACAATGGAAATAAGTCTTTTTGCCTTTATTGTGTGTTAAATTCCTCGACTAAGGACTATCAATCTGTCAAATAAAATCAATCAATCAACACAAACTAATGTGCACGTTCTTAATTCTTCACCCCATACACACCTCTTTTTGTGCAAATGCTCTACCAGATGACATAACGACTCATTAATTTATTACAGTACATAATGAAGTATCTTAAGACTAAAACGTGGCCCTTCTTCAGTTTGCAGTCATATACGGCGAATATCATCTGCCTTGAGAAAGAATAAAACAATGACTTTCATAAAGTTTTTGCATGCCTTTGCAGGAGAAGGAATATTTGATGATACACAGCCTGTGTCCTTGCTGAGGGTTGGCTTTAAAAATGCATGGGTTTACTAAAAAAGAAATGCTATACATGGAAGCTAGGGGCTGGAAGTTGATTTGCACACCTAACCTTTCTACTTTGTCTTTGCCGCAGCATTTTCCAGGCATTTTTTCTGTTTTTGAGAATGATGGATCTATTCTTGAATTCATCCCTGGGTGTGTGAGGATCTGTTATGTATGAACATTAATCACCGGATCTCATCTGGAGCTCATTGTTTGGCCTCAGATGGATCTTGTCCCACTTCATCTAAAGCCCTGTGACATACAGCCTGCCTTAAAGCCCGTTCACTGCAGGGTCAAACCACGGCCTCCACAGCAGAATGAGCAGCAGCCAATGCTCTATCTTCTCATTCTCGTAGCATTTCAATATTTATGTTTTTCGCACTGTGTGATCATGTTGTGAAATGGCTTTAAGTCTGACAGAACAAGTCATGACAATGAAGCCTCTCATAATGACTGTGAGCATCTAGTACGCCATTAAATACGCTGATTAAAGGAAAAATCCACCCTTCCATATATCATCAATCTGAGATCTTCACTGCATTAGTTAGTGGTGTAATTTATTTTTTTGGGGGGACCCACTTTCCCCTCAACCTGCCTCGTCTATTTCTACTTCAGTTAGTGATTTCCTCCGTTTCCCAGAATGCCTTTCAACAAACACCAGAGAAACAGCATACACTTGTTGCACTCAGTATGTGTAAGCGGAGAGAGCGCTAGCATAGTAAAATCTCAACCTGTCTCTCTGCTGCATTGCATTCTGGTCTCTCTCCTGCTCCTGTGGGTGGAGAAATTGGTCTCTCTCCTCTTCTACGATGGATTTCTCCCTGTATGATTGTTGAACGTCTCTTGGTGCAAAATGGCGGCTCTAGAAAGAAGCCCTCGCTCTTTGATTCTGAGGGACTGACACCAAAACCTGACGTTTACCGCTGATGTTTTACATCCTGAAACATTTTCTCATATCAAACTCCATTGTAGCTGCTGGAAATATCTGGAGATGACGTCACCTCGTCTACGATTGGCCAGTTATCCGATGGCCGTTTTTTCAACCATGTCAAAATGTTTTAGGGTGGATTTTCCCTTTAACTGTAATTCATCCTCCTGAAATGTAAACACACAGTTCTGCAGGACTTGCTTCATAACTGTGGCAGTTTTCAGATCTTGAACAGTCTTATGTAGGCTCTAAGTCAAGCAGGCTTAGTAGGCTGATGAGTGGCTGGAGTGGATGGATATTTGTGTGTTCAGTCCAGTGACATAAACAGCAGAGCAGAGCTGGCAGTGAGGTGCATTGTGGGAAATCAGTCAGTGCGTGGGACAGACAGGCACTTACCCTGGGACTGCTGAGAGGACTGGTGGACAGACCGGAGGACGCTCCGCTGATGGACCGTGATCTACACACACACACACACACACACACACACACACACACACACACACACACACACACGCATACACAGTGTTAAGTGCAATATAGACATACTGTACATTTCAATACATCTACTAGATGACAAAATGGGAAATATAGCAAACACTGCACAACCAAGCTACTCCACACGGGAACATACACACAAATACACACACACACACACATACACACATGCAACACACACACACAAACACACAAAATGCATGTACAAAAGCCTCAGCTTCTTTCTGCAGTTGCTCATCTTTTAGAAAGCCGGCTACAGCAGTTTGGCTACTTAACTGGAGCGCCGCAGAGAGCAGCAGATTGAATCTCAGGCAGAGTGAGTGGAGCAGAGTGACTCAAACAAGGACAGATCGCTGGCAGAAAACTCATTCTTACAGTCGCCGTTCCCTGCGGTTTTCACAAACACTTTTATTAAACGCATTTCTCTCTGTCCTTCAGCTCCACATCCCTCGCTCTCTTCTCCATCTCTCTCTTTTTTTAAAAATCTGTGTCTCTAAAGTTCACACCGCAGCTCAAAGTGTCCAAATTCTGTTTTTTTTCCCCTCCTCCTATGTGAAAACATGTAAAAACATCAGATCCGTTAGTGTGACCATAAAAAAAACACATGGAATCTGATCTTTTCATTTATGATTTGGACCAGGTTCATATGTGATCCTGAATCTGATCCATATCTGATCAGAATTCATATTGTTTTATGTCGCTCTCCATGGAATGTCGTAACTCTGCGTCCATTTGACTGGAAAAACATGGCGGACAACAACTCAAGCAGCCAGTGGAGCGACAGTGAGGTCGCAAATCTAATTTATATTTGGGAAGATGTCTCCTTCACACTAGAGGGGACAGATCGTAATCCACCAGTGTTCGAAATAGGATCAGGGCATGGACTGGATTTTTGGTTTCTTCTATGACAGACTGTCCAGATGTGACGTCGTTGTTGTTGTTCATTTACACATGTGGGTCATTTCAGGATGGAGGTCTGTTCAAACTGATATCAGATGCGGGTCACTTTCAAAAATGAATGTCAACAGTCTGATAAAAAAATCGGATCTGAGCAAAATATCTAAATTGAGCACTAAGGCCTGCAGTGTGAACGGAGCCTGGTGGCTGTTGTGTGTGTGAGGCGAACTCTTCTGCTGAGGAGAGTCAGATAATCAGAACTGAAACATTTGGCCAACGGACGTTTGTGAAACTCCACTGCGTGTGATTCCCATTAACATTTAGTGACACACAAACAAGACATGAAAAACACCAGGGGTTAAAGTCAACATCTAGAAATACTTCAGACACGTCAGCGTTACAGCATGTTCACACACACACACACACACACACACACACACACACACACACATAGAGAGAGCTATACATGCATTGCAAAATTCATTAGCACTGTGTCTCTGTTCTTCTCTTCATGAGCTTTTTCATTTTTCATTTACGATTCATTAACTTTTCATATCTCCCTCTCTCTTTTGCTCTAGCCTCGTCCCTTTCTGGTTCAACCCCCCCAGAACACACACTCACACACACACACACCCACACACACACACACACACACGCACACACACACCAAACACCATATAGGCCCGCTAACGTCTAGGGAGACTTTGGGATTTAATTGCCCATAGACAATTTGGCTTTGTTGGAAATGAAAATTGAAACAGTAAATCATATTTAAATATGCTTGAACACACATACACACACACACACACACACACACACACACACGCGCGCGCAGGATGACATCATACTTGGCATGACCAATTAGCTTTTCAGTTCACACCCATATAAATGTGTAAAATGTTGCACATCTTGCCTCCCTGTTATTAGTGTTATTACTTTGTTTTCTTCTTCTTCATTTTTTCCCCTCCCCTTTCCCCCAATTCCCCATCAGGAGGCATTTTGGCTCTTGCCAGGCCGCCATAGTTATTAAAAAAGTCTAATTACTCCTCCATCCTTCTCTGAGCGTCTTTAATCTACAAAAAAAATCAGGAATTTAATAAAGAACCAATAAAGATTATGACTGATATATCATAGACAGTGTCAAGGCCACAGTTTAACGGTGCAGGACATTTTAAAGTAAAACATACAGTATCTACTGTGTTAACTAATATTGAGGGAGTGCTTCAAAGTGCTAAACGGCTGCCAGGTCTCATCCACAATGATGCTCGACTAATGATGGAGAGGAAATCCTCCACACCATGTCAGACACTTCACAGACGCTTCTATTCTCATGCAACTCATTATCGTTACACTCATCATGTCCACAATATGGAGCCGGGGCCGGATAGTCTTTGAACGATGAGAATAATTTGCTCTTCACCGCTAGTGAGGTGAGAGAGAGAGCGAGAGAGAGAGAGAGAGAGAGAGAGAGAGAGAGAGAGAGAGGGCAGAATGCAACAAGAATTAGGAAAGCATTTTATGGATCTCCCCAATTAGATAATGAGAGCGATAAAGGACTATTCAGTGGGAGTGAAAGCCTTATTTCCATCCCTGTTTGCACTTCGTTCCAGCAAAGCACTCCATCTGCATTCCCGGCAATTAATTTATGCAAATCTCCATCCAGGCCGTGAATCCATCTAGAAAGTGTGTTCCAAAGCACAAGGTCAGCCATGAGCGGCTCGCAAAGAAAAGCTGGAGACGCCGCAAATGATGAAATTACACTCCCCCCCCCCCCCCCCCCCATGCTTCAGTAAGCAAACAGACTAGCAAAGCACAAAAAAACAAATATAAACACACACACACACACACACACACACTCACTGACAATGGGGAGTGAAGATGGGTGGAAGGGAAGGACAGCGCTGCCCTGCGGGGCTGAAAGAGTCACGTCAGAGAGGAAGTGGGTGCAAAAGGAGGAAAATATACTTTTTTTTAGTAAAGAGAGAACAGAGTCTGCTGCGTCCTGCTCAGTATCGTCTAATAAGACACACGCTGGTCCAGTCACTGTACTGGATGGCATCAGTGTTGGGGGTAATGTGTGACTGTAAACTACCATGAACATGCACTCTGGGTAACACTTCATCTGGACAGTCCATGTTGATACTCAACTGTCAGGTGACAGAAATCAGATGTTCAACAAAGTGTCACTTGCCTTTTTGCTGCGTCTCCACAGACTGTGGAACCTGAAACCTGATTCTATTTCTAATTCTAACCCTATAATAATTAACTCTAACCCAGACATTGAATATCTATAGATTTACACACTGTTGTATCACCTGAAACTGGACTGGACTTTTCAGTGACACATTATATTCACTTGATAGAAAGTTGAATGTCAGTGTTGGACTGTCCAAATAAAGAATGACTGTACTTTGTAAAGCAGAGTACTCAGATTACATGTTTGTGGTAACTAGTAATGTAGTGTTCGCATGCTTTCGTTTTTCATTAGCCTGTTGTTTTTTTTAATTAGAATCAATTTTATTTTCCTTTCATATTGTTTTTTTTGTTATTTTTGTTAGCACAATTTTTTAGAAAAGTAGAAAAAAATGAAAATCCTGTGGCATCTCAGACAACATGCTGCAAATTGAAAACACAATCTACGTCTGCTTCATCTAAATGAGATTGGCTTCCTGTTTTAAAAACAGAGCAACAGTTTTGCATTGCATTTTAAAACAACGATAACACACAGCACAACTCATGTTGCTATGGCATGTTTTAGAAATGGGGAACGCAAAAGTGCTCTTTAGTAGAAACTTTAGTAACAAGTTTAGAAGAAACTTTAGTAGAAACTTTAGTAACAACTTTAGAAGAAACTTTAGTAGCCCAGCAACTGTAGTAGCAACTTTACTAGCAACTTTAGTAACAACTTTAGTTTGAGGTTTGCGTAACTTTTTAATGTAACAAGTTACTTTTTAAGGTAAGTAACAAAGTAAAGTAACTAATTAATTTTTAAAGTAACTTTCTCCAATGCTGGATGGTATAAAAAGGAAAATCACATGAATTAAACTGATGGCTAAATAAAAAAAAGCATGGATTTGACACTCCTCACTCTGCATACCAACTGAGGCAGTAAGACAAACAGAAAAGACAAATACCTTTCTTCCTTGCTGCAGTTAGCGTTTGTGATATCCAAGCTTTTACTGAAAACAGATTTGCTAAAGGGGGCAGACAGAAAATAAAGAGACAGACAGAAAAACAGTCACATAAGGGGAATCCTAAAGTAAAGCATGCATTACTCAAGAAACAAAGGCTCATAAAAAAGTTGGTACTGTAATATAATGTTAAAATTAATTACCATGAAACAAAAAATAATGAGCAACACAAAAAGTCGGTACATGCACAAACTGAGAAATCAATAAGGAAACAGAACCAGGAGAAAAGGCACATTCATGGGTCATGCTTGAGTCATTGGGACATTCAACATACTCCATAAAGAAATACAAATATTTTAAATTCAAAAAGCCTGTGGCTCTAGTGATCTACACAAACTGTGTCATCCTCAATTTTACCCCTTTGCTGAATCAGTCATATCCTATGTGAAGGAGGCTTTCCACCGGCACATCTGCTGCAGTGACAATAACAAATCAGGTAAATCCTGCCGGTGCCATAATGTGCAGCAGCCTGCTGGTAGTGTAAATGACAGTAAATCCTGAGTGTGATAATCAATGATGAACCCCTACTGTTCTCTTAGAGTGAAATACATTTTTACTTATTGAGCGGTAGCAGTATTTCATTAATAAAACAAAATAAAAGTTGGATTATTGTGAAAATGTAACTTTAGCTATAAGTAGGGATGGGATGATCTGCTTATCGCACGATATGATTCAATACGCGATGTGAGGTTCACGATTCAATACAACCACGATACGATGTAATAAATACAAGTTCAATGAGAACAAAGTCTGACTGTGTAACCCTAGTGACACATCTATGATGGCTATCTATGATGGCTTGATGTAAACAACAATTTTAAAATGTCATTACAAAGTGGCAATAACATAATTTGAATGGAGAGCTTGTGAAACTGTGATGGTCAAGCGTCTCATTTGTGATTACTACAGCAGAATAACATGGAGCTGATATCACCATTCATTTTTCTGACCCGCAATACGGATTGTCACATTATTGTATTGCGATATATTGAATTTCGGTATATCGTCCCATCCCCATCTATAAATCTTCACAGATTAATCCCATAATCCCTTTTTCACATCACACAACAGGAGAACTTACTTTGGGGTTTTTCATCTATTAGTTTATGATACAGTGATGTGCATGGCCACATTAATAGCTCAGTCTTTTTAGGATCGTAAGACAACACATACGCATTTAATAAAAAAATACATTGCTGTATAAACAGTGCTTCACTGTATGTAATATGCTACAAGCAAACCAGGAAGCCTAACCCTGCTGTATTCTCCATAGAGGAGATGAAGGCAGCAGAGCCCGAGAGCTTAGATAACATTCAATTAAAGTGATAATTAATTGGATCTATATGTCATCACCACACATGCACCATGGGGCTGTACTGAATCTGTACAACACTGCATCCTCTCACATCACTAATGAACTATCTGCTTCAAAATCCCCCTCTTTTGTTCTCCCCACCTGGGTGGAAACGTGGCCTTTTAGCTTTGCCAAATGCACAGTTTGTTAAATTGTTCAGCCAAACGACGCTCGTCCACATCAGATGTTACTGCCCCGTTCAAAACCAGGATATAATCTACAGCGAGATAATCCGGTGGGACGACTGCCAACATCTGCAGGCTTAAAAGGAAGTGTAGAAAGACTGAGCAGAGAGGAAACACCACCAGGATTTAGGTTCATCACCGGTACGTAAAGGACTTCCTACAGCATTCCACAGTCTAAAAACCTTAAGAAACAAGGGCTAAATATTCTTCTGATCTAATTACTGTTAATCCGCATAACTTTAGTTTTTTTTATCCGGCACCACTGATCTTGTTCCTAGCTCTCTGCTGGTTGTTTTCCTGACTAATTCAAGATAGCAAGTGTTCAGTCTGCTTCTGTTATTTGAGCTCTTGCTGGATATCTCTACCAAACTTGGTGGAAATCACTGTCTGTGATCACAGGAACTGTTTTTGCTGTCTGAGCCTCAGGTCCAAACTAAATTAGGCAAAAAGGATTTCATGTACTCCGCTCCCTCCGCTTGGAACTGAACCCAAAATTATTTAAAAGCGAAAGACATGGTCTCGCTTAGTGAGTTTAAAATGATCATGAAGGATGTCAGGGCAGATTCAATGAGGAGCGGTCTGTGCTTTGTGGAGCCAAAATCTATTTAGGCCTCTGATCCTGATGGTCCGCTGCTGACTGCTGACTTTTTAAATGTTTATATAGTGAATTTGGAGTTTGTTTACCTTCTATGTGATGTTGATTCTATTTTTACATATGTAGATCGTTATATGTAATTTGTATGCCTTGTCATGGTGCTTTTTTCTTGGTCAAGTCTCAGGTTTAATATTAATGGGACAATCTGGTTAAATTAAAGGTTAAATAAAAATGAATAAAAAGCTTCTCCTGAAAAAAGAAAAAAAAAAAAAACCTCCCTTGATCAATCAGCCCTAACTACAGACATATTTCTAAGTTAACTTTCAACTTCATAATTTTGCAGAATGTGGGATCAAAGCAACTGCTGGAGGTGGTGGAAGAAAAAATCATTTTTGAAAAATCTTAGTCTGGTTTTCATAAATATCACAGTGCTGAAACTGCCCTTCTCAGAAATACTAATGATATCCTTATGAATGCAGATTCAGGCAAGTGCTTAACTGCTTAACCTCAGCACAGCCTTTGACACCACTAATCATGTTTCCCTAACTGACAGAAATGGGGCTGGTATCTCTTGGACTGCGCTGGACCGGTTCTCATTTTTTCTGTCAAACATAAACCAGATCCACTAAGGGTTTGCACAGGGAAGAGCGTGCGCTGTATCAACAAAGTGACCAAATCAAAATGCCATGCTGTTCACTAACTAACTGTTATATGTAAATCTCATATTTTGCCCACATAATAGATAAGATAAGATAAGATAAGATAAGATAAGATAAGATAAGATAAGATAAGACAGCACTTTATTGATCCCCTTGGGGAAATTCAGGAATACGTCGGCGAGGCCATGCAAAATCGAGACTGCATCCAATTCACTAAAACCTCGAAACACCGACTCCCTCAGATGATTGCAGCGCATATAAGATCCTTTGAAAGATGCCATGAAAACAAGCAAGGGAGACGGTTTCCCATCCTAGAATCTCAAATCAGATCAAAGAGCGCTCCAATCAGTTTTAAGGCACAAGGAAGCCAGTCTTCGTGGATTAGTCTTAAAGCTGAAGTACGTACTTTGCGTTTGCAGCTGGTGATGAAGGGGGCAGTTCGTTTGTGCAGAGCTCGTTTGCGCCACAACTTCATTTGCATAAATATCTTAGTGAATAAGATGAAAACTCTGCGCTCTTAGCTCAAGCAAATAAAAATAAAAAATACACAAATTGCTTTCTCAAAACAATCTTAGTGAATCTGCAGCCCCGTCTCTAATGGCGTTTCTTCTGATTCGTTGATTCCGTGTGGTGTGCCTCAAGGCTCAGTTCTTGGGTTGATGGCGTTCTTTCTTTACATCTTACCTCTCATAAATCAGATATCTCTTCATGGGATTTAGCTTTAGTGCTGGACACAGTTTGCGACGCCCCTTTCAAACACTTGGACTCAGTTGCCATAGATACATTATCTTACATATTGTCCCATGTATGACTCTTTCTTGAGCCTAAAGAGCCTCCATGCACTGTTGGTCCATCTCTCCTATACAAGTGTGTTCCAGAAAGGTCCATGGTTACCTTGTGGCCTAACTTGGCATAGGACACACCTAAGGTTCACAGCTTGTCGGACAAGGTCTGGCCTTTGATTGCATGCTCCATGCACACTTTACACACATATGGCACATACCTGGGTTTTCTGCTCATGCAATCAAATATTTGTATGATTTACCCCAGCTACGGGCTCGCTGTCTGTCAGACTCACTGAGTTGGGATTTTATGTCCCATCTCTTATGGTATGTACAGTACATCCTGAACCGACTGACAGGGAATGATGCGTCATGTGTAGAGCCACAGTTCACTGAAGGTGGGAAGGATTTACAGCCTGGCAGTCACCTTGAGAGGCTCAGTGAAGTGCAGGATTGAACTAAGGGCGAACTAAGGGCAAATAAGACTGCATACGTGACATTAAAGACCCCATGAAATGAAAAGTTACTATTTTTTTACCTTTTTGTCAATGTTGCTGGACTAACAGACTGTCTCTTTCCGGTAAACAGCTCATTTCTGTTGATGACTCATCCTGCACTCGGGGGCGGATACAAACATTTCATCCAATGAAATTTTGATAGCTGTTGGAATTATTCCCCCCACATCCTGCTATGTTTTTTTCTAGCATGCAGCTCAGTTCAGCTGCAACATGGACAAAGGAGTGTTTCTGGCTGCTTCACCTAAAACTCGGTAAAAAATACACAGAAGCAATTCACTCTCTCCACGCCACTTCATAGGGTCTTTGTCTCAGGAGATGGCAGGATGTGTGAAATGTCTGAGAAGCTCCTGTCCCACTCTGTTTGAGCTGCACCTCCTTCCCTCACTTCATGGAACTGGGATTAAATATCATATATCATATCAAATATCACATCATTACTGTTACTTTGTCCAATGCGGAGATAAAGATCTTTGCCTATTACACTTTCAGCTGTAGGGAATCTACTGGGTTGACCTGTGTGTGTGCGTACAAACATGTCTGTCCATGCATGTTAATGCACGTGCACATGTCCGTCCCCTACCTCTGTCCGTGGGTTGCCATGTCGATGGCTCGTCGCACGGGGACGGGCGAGCCTCCCTCCGTGACGCTCAGCACCTCCATGGACTTCCTCTCCGGTCTCCTCTTGCCGTGGCGGCTCAGCATGGGCGAGTCCACGCGCTTCCTGGGCGGGTCTGCTGAGCGCGGGCAGGTTAGGTCAGACGAAGACACCGTCCACAGGTCAGTGAGGGGACAGCATGAGGACAGAAACTAGTCAGTGACCAGCCAACCAACCAAGCCATAAGTAACTGTAATTAGACCACAATGAAAACCCCTTTGAGGAAAATCTTTTTTAAGTTCCAGACTCAAATCTAAGGGAAAGCGTGTCTTTGCAGTTACGGCCCCAGCTCTCTGGAATCATCTCCCCCAACACATTAGATCAGTCAAGTCTGTTCACTCTTTTAAGCTGCTGGCTTTTTCATGACAGTGTTGAAAATGTTCAGTGCTGCATGTGTTTTACTTTATATTTGTGTATGATTGTGTTACTTTAAGATAGTTTTAAAAGAGTTTGTCTCTTCTTAAAGTTGTTTTGTTACCGTGTGTTCTTTTATGTCTTTCATGTCTTTTCTTTCTTTTAATTTTCTCTTTGTGAAGCGCTTTGTAAACTGTGTTTTAAAACGGTGTGTTTTAAAAAGTTTTCTTTCCTTACTTACTTTCTTAAGGCTGGATTAGTCTGAGTATTTGCTGTTGTTGGGTGAAAACCTTGTATCTCCAACTTTTCCTTGTTTTGAGCTTGATGACAATGCTTTCATATTATCCACTGGGTTTTGAAATGCTTTCATAATCTCAAGGGTTTTACAACTTTCACAACTCATACAGGAACATATAATCCTTCAATTTCAGTTTAAACATGAAAGTCACCAAAATTAGAGTTACAAGGTTTTTACTCAACAACATAATGCATTATGGTTGGAAAACAAACTGGAACACAAAAAGTGCATTACAGATGCTTTATTCTATGTTTTAGCTTGCGACTTTAGCTTTGTCCATGTTGTGTTTGATATCTTATTCCATGTTCACTGTACTATGCCACACATGTATATTGTCTACATTTCATTTCAATTTGCCTAATAATAAATGCTGTAAATGCAGCTTTTTTTATTTGTCCTATAATCCACATCAATAATGGACATATTGTTATGTCAAACTACACAGATGATGAACTGTTTGTTTGCATTTATTCTCTGTACATTTCAGTCACTCCATTGCGATACACTGGCAATTTTTTAAATTTTAATGTCATTCAAAAGGTAGTCAAACATAATGCAAGAGACACTGCTGTTCATTGAGAACGTGCAGCATATCTGTTAGGAGGCAGCGTTAGTGCGGTATAAAACAATAGCCTCCCAATAGGAGAATGAATGTATAGAATTGGAGAATAGAATTGCAATGAAATTTGTGATCTAATTAAACGCTCTTTCACAATTAAAATCTTTTTATGTGAACAATAAACGCTTAAAACACAGAGAAACAATGCTCTACCTTCCTGATTTATTGTGTTTTCCATTATTCATAGTTTAAGTGAATTATTTAAAATGCATTAAAATGGCCGGTGTTCCCCTTTAATATGTTGGTATACGTGTTTAATCTTGCATGGCGTCGGGCTCGGCTGGATTAGCCTACCTATCTCGTTGCGCGGCGGCAGGTTCTGGTCCTCGTGGCTCGGATACCTTTCCTTACGGTCCAGCAGGAGGAAGTAGATCATCTTTTCCTGGTTGTCACTGGAGAGAGAAGACAGAGAGAGAGAGAGAGATCAGCGTCAGCCGCGTCCGCTGGTTCAGTAAGATGCTCCATCATCAGAAGACATGTTAAATAGAAGTATTCATCAAACTGACAATTTCTTTGTCGTTTCATATATTTCTCTGCCCCTTTCATTGGTTCAGTCAACGCCCCCCTCCCCCTTTAATCTGCTTCCTCAGTGGTTTTTCCTCTCCTTGCTCCCTCTACCCTTCCCCTCCTCCTCCTCACTCACTCCTCAGACAGCAGGTCTTTGGTGAGTTTGGCCTTGTCTCGGAAGCAGCCCAGGGAGTGCATGCTCTCCAGGACGTCCGGGTCGATCTCCTCGGCTGCGGCCAGCGTCCGGATCGCCACCTTCCTGGGAACTGGCTGCTCCGGCTCCGGCTCATTCTTCCCAGCTCTGGAACACAACACAGGAAGCTAAAACACTAACCAACTACATAAAACTGCATTTTCTTTTCTTTTGATTTCCTTCCTGTACTTGACTTCCTTGGCATTGTTCCGCCAGTTGCTGCTGTGGCACCTGAATTTCCCCCAGGGGATCAATAAAGTGCAATCTTATCTTATCTTATCTTATCTTATCGTTTGACTGATATGTACAGTATGTTTACCGATATGACTGATGTCACCAAGAGCCGATATTTTAAATGAGGATTCAGTGTTTCTCTCAGAATTTTGTTCTTGTCAGAGTGGAAAAGCCTCTGAAACAGCATTTAGACCATGTGACACTAAAACTCTCCATTTAAACTCAGACTAAACTGAGACTAATGTAAGCTCTTTAAGGCAGGGTGACCTACCTCACCTATTCAATGGCAGGAGAAACTCCAAAATAAAGAATGGATTACATAATTGAACAATTAAATGAATAAATAAATTGTGCAAAGAAAACCAAATTTCACTGCAGGTTTTACAGATTATATGGAGCTGTGGGCAGGGAGGGAGCAGGTTGGATGTGGACGATACTGACTGACCGATATTCGACATTTATATTTATATATATCGGTCTAATCCTTAATTGTAATATCAGCTAAATGACAGAATTCTGCATTTTGAATCCAGAAATAACTCCATTAGGGATCAGAGGTCCATTAAGAGCAGCGGAGTGTCCTGCTGTCGACATGCTCTCTCTCTCTCTCTCTCTCTCTCTCTCTCTCTCTCTCTCTCTCTCTCTCTCTCTCTCTCTCTCTCTCTCTCTCCTCTCTCTCTCTCACTCTCACTCTCTCTCACTCTCTCTCTCTCTCTCTCCCCCTCCCTCCCCCCGGATCAGCAGAAAGAGCTCTCAAGACTAATGGGCCTGCTTCTTCTCAGAGAGCTTGCCATTAGAGTTCTCAAAAAATGGCTTTGATGAGAGCAATATTCTGCATTTCAATATTTGCTGTGATGGATTTTTTTTTTTCTATCAAAACACAAACACACTGAGATAAACGGCCAGAAAATACAGACGGGTATACTTACAGGTACCACGTATGCTTCTGGATCTGCTCTAACTGTGAAGGCAACAGGAGGAGGACAGAGGCATTAATGACTCCTTCATTTGGACAGTGACACTGAGCAAAATGTGACGTCATGGAGCCTCGCTGCAGGAAAACATCTACAAGATTGTCTCTGAAAGAAGAAATGAATCTGGCGGGTTGGTTTACCTGTACTATCAGACTATATTTTTGAAAAGGTAAGAACATTTTGAAACATAAGTGAGTAGAAAGATTCCTATCACAGACAACATTATGGACATCCTAGTGATATGTTGTGGCTTTCATACCATGTGAAAGTGTACAGTCAGATGTTTTCATACCAGTGTATACAGTGTTGTGTCATTCAGCTAAATAGTGTAATCGCCCCTGTAATTTTATATATGGCATTGCAGCTGTTTCACCAAACCAACCGTTCAAAGTTGAGATAACTGCAGACAAAACATAATAAAATAAGCGACTACCCCTTATCAAATTTCGTTTTACTATTTTTGTACTTTTCTATTCTAAGCTAAAAAAAATTATACTCGCCCTGAGATGAAAAGGTTTTAAGCAGAGCAAGTAGTTTGAGGGCCAGTTATGGTGCAATTCTGCTAAATTTAGATCCGCCACTCCCTAAGGAAACACTGGCAATAGCCCAAACTGTTAAAATGCACACTGAGCACGATTCTATTGATGGAAAATGTTTTGGCCCCTCTTGTCCTGCCTGGTAGTGAGGTGGCGTACCGTCAGTCTCTTGGTGGCGTCCACCTCGATCATGCCGCGGAGAAGGTTCTGGCAGTCTGGAGGGATGAAGTGAGGCATGTGGAAAACTCCCAGCTTCACCTTCTCCAGAAGGTTCCTCAGGTTGTCGTCGTCAAACGGCAGGGCGCCCTGCAGAAACCGGGACAGCGTCAGGACCACGGGGAACCACTGGAGATCAGGCACACTGTGTTTGGATAGTCCAGTGCTGAGACTCAGCTTACTATCAAGCGACTATCGTGTCAGTAAAAGGTCTACTGAATTTCAGGTGATACTCACAATGGTTGTCTCATGGTTAGGGTAAATCGTAGGGTTAGAGTTACATACACTACCAGTCAAACGTTTGGACACACCTGATTGAATGTTTTTCATTCTCTTAAAACCATTTTGATCTAAAGGCTTCTGCTTAAATGCTTGAAATGTGTTTCTTAGACAAATATAAATAGTGAAGTTGATCCTATGTATGAATTTCTTTCCAAAGCCTTTGCCTTTCCATCCAGGCAAAGGGCGGCTACTTTAAAGATCCAAAATATAAGATAGTTTTGATTTGTTTAACACTTTTTTGGTCGCTGCATAATTCCAATTGTGTTATTTCATAGTTTTGATGTCTTTATTATTATTCTAAAATGTGGAAAATAGTAAAAATAAAGAAACATGTGTGTCCAAACTTTTGACTGGTAGTGTAGTCGGAAGAGATGCAACAAATAGTAAAGTGACACTGTTGAGCATCTACTTTCTGCCAGCTGATAGAGAGTCTCAGCACTGCACCATCCAGATGAAGTGTTGAAGTGAGATGCATTAGGACTGACATGACATCCTATTTTAACATGACAGGAGAGCTGGAACACGGGAGCCAATACAGCTGGGTTTAATAATAGAACATATTACATGAAAAAAAAAATCGATGCAACGATTGCGGGTTTTCAAAAACACAATACAGGCATCAAGCTGCTCTTTCATCAGGCCGCACAATACATTGCCACTGACATCCGTTTGTTGTAATGTAAATGGCCTGTCAGGTGTTCGCCGGGAGATAATCTGGATTTCGACAAAGAAGAGGACTGGAAGCGGTTCGTGAGAGATCCGTCACGAGAGTGACTCGACGATGAGGCAGGTCTGCGTCAGACCCGGACAGCGCTGCCTCTCCCCTCCAGCTGGGGAGCAGAGCTTATGATGGGATGACTGATACGGCTCCTCCTCATTCAAGAGGACGGAGACTCAGAGACGCAGAGACGGGCCAGATGGCCACTGACACTATGTGGGTAATCAAAACAACAGAAGTGGAGAGATTTATCTTCACATGATGACTGTGTTATGTGCTCAATCTCAATCAGATGAAACCATGCATGCGTAGTGGTGCGCACACACACACACACACACTCACACACACACACACACACACACACACACACGCACGCACGCACGAGAACGCAAACAAGCATCGTAATTTACTTGCTTCTCAGTCTCCCCACTTGTCATTGTCATATTATAGTGCTGGTATTGTGTGATGTGCATGTCTGTGTGACTGCGTGGCTGAGTGTGTGTGCTACATAGCAATGTGAACGACATCAGTCTGAAATCACTGATTCACACACACACAGCTGATTTAGGTAATTGATTTAGAGTTGATATTAAAGGGGAATGTCAGCCATTTAAAAAATTTTAATATGATTCAGAATATCTTCAGCCATTTCAGCCATTGGCCCTTTAAATGCTTGTTATGGTCACATCTTCTCACAGATGAATATCTTGCTAGTCAAACGCCAAGGTCTGAATGACAAAAAAAAACCCCAAATATTTTACTATATTAAACAGTAACAATGGCTGTGGATCCCACACTCATGAATATGCCAATCAATAATGAACTGGCAAGAGCTAACCTAACCTAAAGTCAGACAGTAATAAATTAAGATGTGACAATATGCATGACTAGAATGATTCAACTCTCCTGCCACACAATGTAATCCCTAATCAATCACATGTTAAAGGAAATGTATCGTCACTCTGTCCCAGACAAAATCTAATAATAGGGAACCAGATTAAATCAACACCAGCCCCGTCTTGTGACTGTCTGACCGATAACAAGAGTTGGGTCACAGTCAGAAGTGGTAGATTACAGCTAAAGTTAAAACTATTTAGCCAATCCAGATGCCTTCTGATGGAAGTGTGAACCGTAGATGTGCATATTTTATATTGTTTTGCGCCACATTGTCCTGTGGCTCTTCAGAAGTCTATCCATTTGTCAAATTATCCAGGTTTTAGCAGAGAGACGGTACTGCAACCGTGCAGAAAACAATAGTTTCGTTTCATTATGACAGGATAGATGGTAACTGACAAGGCACTCTAAGGGGGGAAGAACAGTTTCATTTCTGTACTCATTTAATATATAATGCGGTTTAAATTTTTTATTGGTAAACAAGGCATGCTTTCTTCATCCCATCTTGCATTCAACCCCACCTGGAGAAAAGCTCAGACTGGGGCACGGAACAAGCAAGCCGGTTTCCTTGATATCACAGCATCCATTCTGTCTCACGCTTATGTGAAGTTTCTTATATTCCCAGCGGCAACAAGAGCACACAAAAGTTAAGAAATCGCAGATCTACAGATCTAAGTTTCCCATGCCTTTAACAACAATCTTGGGGTATTGCAAATGCCCAAAAGTTCCTGTCAAAAGTGTATTTGGATATTAACCTCCAAATTCCCAGGGCTAGTGCGACTGTCAGGTAGTTTATTCTGTGTTGAAATATTCACTGACATGTCCTTAGATACTCTGCCAGGGACTTAATAAATAAAAAGTTACTACAGCATAAACATACTGCATGCCTCAGGAACAAACTAAGTCAACTTCTCCTTTCTGTCCCTCTCTCCATTCCAGTTGAAATATTGCATAAGGCCAGGAGTGTGAATAGGCCTTATTCCCATTACCTTTATTTAACCAGGTAAAGTCTCATTGAGATTTAAAATCTCTTTTGCAAGAGACACCTGGCCAAGACAGCACCAATTAAACATACATAAAGTTACAGATAATACAACAAAGAAAATAACTTACAAAATAGAAACAATAAAACTATATCATGTCAAATACAAAGTGCAATAAAATTTGGATTGGGGTGAAAACAATAACAATTTAAACAGTCACAGTTCCCTATTGAACGTGTTTCCAAGTCTTTTAAAAAGTTTGAAATTCACCAAGGACAATCAAATTTTCTTGTAGGACATCCCAGGAGGAGGGAGCTGAGAACCTGAAGCTCCTCTTACCCAGGTCTGTGCAGAACTCAGACAAGTACAGAGCAGAAGAGCAAAGGCTATAGCTGCCAGTGTTACGCACTATGTAAGTAGATAGGATGGGAGCATACAGTACCAAGAATGGACTTATAAATAAATAAAAGCCAGTATGTATGCCTCTGCATAGACAATGAGGGCCAGTTAGCCTCGGTATACAAGACACAGTGATGTGTAAGAGCTTTACAGCCAGTTACAAACCTCAGTGCATCTAAAATATGTAAACACTGTGCCGATGCAGTCATATAAATCAGATCCCCATAATCGATCACAGTTAAAAATGTAACGGTCACCAATCTCTTCCTGGAAGGAAAACCAGGCCTAAAAATTTTACCTTTTTCGTCATTGCTTCAGTGTGCGGTTTTAAAAGAAAGCTGGCTATCAATTAAAAGATATTTGAACCTGAGTTAGAAAACAACATAGCTTATGTTTTCTGCATTCAAAACTAGCTTAAGATCATGTAAGTGCAACTGAACAAAGTCAAAAGCAGGTTGTAGATAGGCATACAGGCTTGGCTGAGAGTGGAGGCATAGCAGTGGATGGTAGTATCATCAGCATAGAAATGGAAATGAGCATTTGGAACATTTTGACCCAGGTTATTGATGTAAATGGTGAATAATATTGGACCAAGAACTGAGCCCTGAGGTACACCTCTGGACACTCATGAATGTAGAGCTAACACCATCGACATGAACACACTGACTTCAGCAAGGTTATTAACAAACCAGCCAATAGCATGGTCAGACAAGCCTATATTAAGTAGCCTAACCCTAACCCTGCTATTGACTGGTTTATCATCATCATACTATAAAGCAAGGAATCTCTGTCTGTCTGTCTGTCTGTGTGTCCTTCGCATATCTCGAGAACCGTTCGTCCAATCTACTTCACACTTGGCGGGTGTATTGCTGGGGACCCAAGGAAGTGCAGTGTCGGATTTGGTGCAATTTGGACACGCGACACGTTCAATATTAATAAACTTTGAATAAACAAGCGAGCAGCACTCTGTGCAGCAGCGGGGCGAACGGGCACTGCACTAGTTTGATTAATTTGGTTAATTTGAATTTACATCACACTCTGGGGAAACTACCTGGAAGAGCAAGTACAGCCAGCTCTGTCCTACTGTCGTGTACCAAGATGTGCATATCACAACACAGATTCCCTACTGAAAAACACATTAGAAACGACTAGATCTCAAAAATCCGAATGGATAGGTTAACATTTTAAGGAAATATTTGACCCACTGGTAGCTACTGGCTACTAAGCTAGGCAACTTCCCTGCTACATTCAATAAGTCATAGTTGTTGTTCCTGAGATTGCGAGCTAATCTGATAACTGTTCGGTCTATATGAAGTCCTCACTTCTGTGTTGAAGGAATGCTAATTTCATATATTTATTCCAATCTTCCAGGTAGGTTTCCACTCCGAGTGTGACGTTAAGTTAAAAATGGCCGCCATGGTAAGGACAATAGGAGCATTTCTAATAGGCTCCGATTTACTTTCAATGGGTTTCCGTCATCGCCAGGGCAACAGCAGCTGTCACTCACCACTAAAAGTGCAAAGAGGATGACTCCGCAGCTCCATGCATCTGCTTTCCTCCCATCATACTTCTCTCCCTGATACAGAGAGAGAGAGAGAGAGAGAGAGAGAGAGAAGGAGAGACCAGGAGTTATTTTGTATTTTGTGTTGAAATTCAATTTTTTGATGTACCCACAACCTGCATTGTGTACTTCAACATCAGTTAGTGATTTACTACATTTCCCAGAATGACTTGCAACAACCCGCAGAGAAGGGGTTCTCTGTGCTGTATATGTGCAGGTGGAGAGAGAAATAGTGATTTTGTCTACATTTGGCCAGTTATACACAGGAATAAAAAAAACACCACCAAACAACCAAATGGACCCTGGCATCCAAGGGTGGATGTACATCGCCAATAGCTGTTTTTAACAGTGTTACAGAGTGTGTTTTTTTTCCCCTTTGAGAGAACATAACACATATAAAGTGGTACTTCTATCCAATGAGGGGGGAAAGGGGGCAACACAGAAAGGAGAACACAGTGAATACAGAGATGAGAGAGCAGTGATATAAGAGCCATTCTGGAGAGTACGGCTGGAGCTGCTATTACTGTATGAAAGAAAGAAAGACAGAGAGAGAGAGAGAGAGAGAGAGAGAGAGAGAGGGAGAGAGAGCACTTACCCTGATAACCTCTGGGCAGGCGTAGTGTGGAGATCTGTGAAAGCAGAGGCACAGAGGGGGTTATGCTGGAAAGGACTCACACTAGGCGACACACAACCCTGCAAACACTGCTAATAAAACACACACACTCACACACACACACACACACACACACACTGCTCTTAACCAGAGTATAAACGGGGGGAACACAGCCAGCAGCCATAGCCAAGTAACTGCAAAATATATGGTAGGTGAAGCTTTTTGTACAAGCTTCTGGCAGCTTGCTCTCCTGAGAAATAGGAACCAACTTACCAAAACTCCATTAACGTATCTCCAAAACTTAAAAAAACAAACAGAACATTTTTATTGCCTGATGTGGACTTTTTTTGTTAGCAAAGTAACTGTTGCGTAACATGAACTGGCCTGAATGCAGGTTCCTGTGACGGTGGCTCATCTGGTTGGATAACATAACAGCCTGCAACACTATGCCTGCTAGTAATGTGTAACGGGACGTATTGTTGCAATGAGAAAAGTTGTGCTGGATATTACTAATGGCTCTCAGCTATATGCAGTTAATAAATGCATTTGGTTCCCTGAACATGTTTTATTTTGCACGTACTGAGGAGAGACAGATCTGTTCTGATGTGATCATACTGTGTGCTGAACATCTTTGTCTTCTAAATAACTGAGTAATCACACAGTGTTCAAACACTGCAGTGAAGTAACTAGCCTGGTCTATCTGTGTGTGTATTATTCACAACAAATGAAGCAGAGAGCATGACTATTCTGACACGAAGCCACAGCGTTTCATCGCTTCTCAGCGCTACGCAAACACGGATCCCAGTGTAAACACACACTTCATCATTGCCAACGTCATATTTAATTATGCTAATATATGCAAAACCAGTCAATTTGCACTACTCAAACACAGTTGTGTCAAAATACGCTAACCGCAATCTAATTAAACCAGAACACAATTTTCATCCTACTGCTGGGGGCAACTTGTCCGCAGTCCTCGCTGAGCGACATTTAATATATTCCATTAATGTCACATCAAGTGGAAGACTCATTTGATGCTTTACTCATGCAGGGTATTTACAGATTTCATCTAATGTAGTTGTCCATGAAAAACTATCCCCATCATCCAAGTATGGAGGACTAGTCTAGCAGATCAGAGACCTTGATGCTCTGTCTGTTGCACTGTATGTTCAGCCTTGTTTTCCTGACACCATGTGACATCAGTATGTACTATCAAACTATCAATATGTCTGTGCAGCCATGTTACCAAGACAAATCCCTTTACATGTATTGCACTTAGTGATTCTGAGTCTAATTCTCTTTTTTGTTCCGTTCCCTCCTCTCCCCGCAGAGGTTTCCTTGTTTCTCCTCTCACCCAGACAACCCCGAGCGTCCCGGGACGAATCACCACAAAAACTCAGCTGCAGAAATAACAAGGCAGTGAGGCTGGAGAAGGTTTTTAATGTCAAGGGCTGCTGCTGCCATCAGAATGGCCTTGGTGGCATGTCTTTAAACAAGAAAGAACGCCCCACCCTACCCAAAAAAGATATAGTACTCCTCATATATATATAAATATTTAATATTTGCCGTTATGTTGTTGCTAAATCAAAGAAAACCCCTATTGCCCATAAATGTTCCCATTCACTCGAGCATTACGTTGGGATGCTTATTCACTTTCCTGGTTTGGTTTCCTTTAAAGACTTCCTTCAGTGATGTCATCACCCAGTTCAAACTAGCTCACCTGAAAACATTCCCAAGATGGCAAGAGGCTCGATTTACGACTTGTGGAACCTAGTTTGGAATACAAGCTAGGTCTTCAAGTCTCCTTGTTTTGTTGTTAATGTTACAACAAAACAACATATCACTTTTTCACATTGTTAGCTAATTCTCCACATCATAACATACACCTATTTAACAGTTATTAACAAAAGTTTATTGTAGTTTTTCTTTTTTTTTAAAATCAAAATCCCATTTACTTCCTGGAAAACATAGTATTAGTAGTTTTAGTGGTTACTTCATGGTGTACATAAACAATCCAACCAGTAATAGCACATATTTTAGAATTGGAAGCAATCAATTGTTACTCCTATGTTGCCTTATGCTTGCAAGGGTTTCTTAAAATATTCCAAGTTTTGGGTGAGGTCAGTGAAGGGAGCCTTAAAAAGGAACATTTATATTTATATAAACATTTATTTATATACACTTGAGTCGAGGAGACCTGAATTTGAAAGTGCACGAAAAAAAAAACCAAAAACCCCTCATTTGATGTATTCTGGGTGGACCTACTCCCTGGACTGCTTGCATTAAATGGGGAGAAACTGAGCAGAACATCTTGCCCACTAACTCTTTGTCCTTCTCTCTCTTGCTCTCCGCAATATTTCTGAGCTGGAGGAACACGGCTTTAGCAAGTCCACATGACTGACTCACAGAAACACCGGCTGGCCTATAGGTAGCTGTGGTCAGCAGGGCAGACTGGAGCAGGCTGCACCCCACAGACCTTTTACCTGTGGGACAGACAGCTAGGACCTTACAAGGTGGAAGATTCTGATTGCTTTCATAGCGGTCGTCACTGTACACAACAGCGCTCTAACATTTCACTAACACACGGCAACTCAATCCTCATCTACAGGACTACTACGACTGACTAGTAATAAAAAAAAAGATTGCATTGCAGCATGGTCTCTCCTCCACTCACCCACAGCTGGTCTCCAGCAGACTGTCCCCGACCTGCAGAGACGCCATGCCAAAGTCTGCTATCCTGATGTTGTTCTTCTCATCTAGCAACAGGTTCTCTGGCTTCAGATCTCTGTGGCTGGAGGACGACATAACAGGAATGATGAGAGGAATGAGAGAGGAAGAGAAAAAGAAGGGGAGGAGGGCATCAATTTAGAGCAAGAAATGTGTATGTGAATAAGAGATTGATAAAACAATAACCCCCTTTACACTTGGCATTAACATGTGTCCTGTATCTGGATTGTGTCAACATTTGATGTAGGTGGATCATATTTTCCAGCGTCTCCAGTATACATGATGAAATCCAATTTCTCTTTCCCTCAGACTGTCACACACGTCACTGAATATTTACGTCTTCTAAAATCGACAGTAAACACCTCGTTTCGCTTGTTCCTCATCCATGAGTGTCTTGACAATCCATTTTTGTTTTCCTGATGCCTGCTTGTTTTGCTTGTGCTTCCTGGTTGGATCCATGCACAAGCGTTCATTTCCATTTACACAGCTCCTATACAGTGATGGATGTGGATTGTAATGTACTGCATTTACACCTCGTTGTTACTGAGGCCAAAAGTGTCTCTGACCACCTCCAGAGCTGGTTTGGGCGATCGGACACCGTTCTGTCCTCAATGCATCTCTGTCTGCATTTACAGCTGTATTTCTATGTGGTTAATTGCTGTTCAATTATAATCCGATCACCGAAGACGCAAGTTAACGCCAGGTGCAAAGAGGGTTAATATTGGATCAACCATTCATCTCAACATGATTGAGGGAAGTGTGAAACCAGAAGGGCTAGCTGTAGTTGTGTATCTCCTTTATCTCCTCGGTTCGTTCAGAAAACACATACTGCAGAATAATCTAGCGCTTCAAAGGCTAACACTTGATCTTTAATGCCAAGAGTCAGAGGCAGCCTTCTTTGATGTGCAATTTCTCTTAGATATACAGTAGTACAGCCAGTCGTCGAGGAACTAAAGGTGCTCTCAGAGATGAAAAGAGATCAGAGGATCTGGTCCCTCTAAAGACGCCGGCAGCCAGACCTGATGAGGAGAGAGGCTGAGGAGGAGCCAGGTGGAAACCTGTTGCTCAGTCAATCATCAAAACAGTGCAAACACTCAAACGCTTGTAGGTGTATGCCAACATATTGCATTCCTGGAAAATAAACTATTCATCACCTTGAAGCAACCAGGATCACTTTGATCATTTGCATCACTTTCTTTATAGTGATGTACTGTTACACCCTCCACATAACATGAAGAGGATCGCCTTGATTTCTCTCAAATGAGCTGATCTGCTGCTAGCTCTCTGATGGAAGGACAAGCAGACGAAATTTCCCACTGTCTCCCTTTGTACCTTCAGTCTCTTTAGAGGCACATAAAGCAGATATGCTCTGACAGTGTATGTGTCACAAAAACTGGATACTTGTCACACCTGGATACTGTACATGCCATAAAACACCTGTATCAGCGGTGAAAACATGGTTAACGGTGCTACGTGTGGCATTTTTAAACATCAATGTACCAAATTAACTGTGATAGGTTGGTATATAATGACTGTAAACAAATGAGAGCATGGTGGAGACGATTAGCATCCTCTATCTCACAGCAGTGGTATTGTTAGTGCTAATGTTTCTCCAAATTAAGACTACATTTCCCATAAACTCTGATGCTTTGGTTTCCCTCCAAATCCACCAGGTGGAGAAACAATGGAAAATGCAGAGTAGAGGCCAGTAGAGGCTGCCAGTCTTCTCAGTAATGATCTCACTTGTTCAGGGTAATTATACTAATATCTCAAAGATAATGTGGTCATGATATACTGATGCCGAAATGCCACACTTAACATCTTTAAAAAATTGAATCTGTAATTTGTACGTGGGATTTGAGATTGGCGAAAAGTGTCTCCAAAATGTGTTCAGGAGCATGCGGGTGATGCACTGACATGCTGCATGTGAGCTAAAAATGGACGATGACAGAGAATTACAAACCATATGGAGTGGCTGTGGCAGAAGTCCAGGGCAGAGATGATCTGTCTGAAGAACTTCCTGGCCTCTTTAGGCGTTAACCTGCCCTTCTTCACCAGGTAGTCGAACAGCTCCCCGCCAGACACGTGCTCTAGCACCAGGTACCTGCACAGGACGTCAGCGGGGGGGGGTGGAAGGTGGGGGAGATGGGGGGGGGGGGGGGGGGGGGGGCAATTAATAAAAAAAAAATCAAAATCACAATATGAAATTCTGCAATTTCCAAATCGCAGAGGCTGCAGTTAATTCCTTAAGAGAGAGCGGGTCTGAAATGGATTTGTGAACAAGGAGTTTTAGAGCTGCAGGTAATCTTTGGTCCATGACTCAAGTACAATATTGGTGAAACCCTTTCATCAGACTCAAACTCAATAAATTCTGCACACTGACATCTGTTTTTTTTTCTTTAAACAATTTTAAAGTTCTCAAAAAATTATGACAAGAAAAACTTTAAATCGCAATTGCAATATTCTGTCAAATAATCGCAATTCTATTTTTTGTCGATATCTTTCGGCTCGAGTCCGCACAGAATGAACAGATTCATCAAAGGAAAGCCTCAGTTTTGTTTGCTTTTTAATGAAAGAGGGTTTAATGAAATAATTGCATCATAAACTATAGAGTATTTGGCTATGACATGTTCATGTTGCCATAACACATCGATGCATAATGTAAATCCTGCAGAAAATCCCCAAACCGTGCTGGTGTGTGTGTGTGTGTGTGTGTGTGTGTGCCTGTGGTGGAGAATGCTGCATCTACCTCCTCCATCCATTTGTCTTGGAGACATTACTGATCCTCTAACTGTGTAGCAAGCTGGTTTCTCCTCCTCCCCCACCCACCCACCCACACAGCCTGATTTATTAGCAGATTAAGGGATCTGCTCAAGCATTTACCTGTCAAAGCTATTTCAATTAGAAACACGTTCATGTATGATTTGTGAGTGTGAAATTTTCTAAGCCAAACACTTCGCCTCCATGATGACCATCCGTCCCTGTCCTCGCAACATTAGGAAAACAAATTCCCGCTCCAGTTGACTGTTGGTGCCTTTATCAATTATTGAATAGTGCATTAAGCCGTGCCAGCGGAGCGCGGCCGGCACATAGATTAATGTATACAATAAAACATGGATATACATTAAAGCCCGGTAGTCGCAGGGGGCAGGTTAAAGTGAGAGAGACCAATGAAACATTACATGCTTTAATAAAACCCCAGCGCTGCTTAGAAGGAACTTCCTCCAGTAAATGTTAATTTGTTCAGCAGAGTTGTCAACAGAGCTGGGATCAGTTCAGACAAACTGTTTTTCATCCTCACTATTAGCAACTTTGTTTGTCAGCTATCAAATACACATTAAATTGTACAAAATAATACTAAAGTTCTATTTTTATTAATCTTTTATGACCATTAAGGCTGCACAATTAATTGTAGATAACCGTATGTCACGATTTCATGTTTCTATGATTAATAATCATGTAATTCAGCGATGTTGAGGTGTTTTTTTATATTTTCAATTCCCCTGAAAAGTCCTGGTGTGGTTTATCAAGTGCTTCCATTATGCCTGACCAATCACACCTTTGAATGTACAATGTTCATGTTCAATCATGTGACCAAAACCAAAGTTCAGCAGGAGAAGCAGCAGAGAAACCTGACAGAGAGAATCTGTGGGAAAGAACGGATCGGCCCGACACGAGAGAGGAAAATCCTTAAAACATTTTAGTTCTTAAAAGTGGATCATCGTCTCATCTGGAGACACTCTGGTTTTAAACCAGATGACAAACAAGTACAGATTCTGTGTAAAGTTTGCCTTTGGGTTGTAGCTGCACCCCAAAGTAATAAAGTACTAATTATTTATGATTTGAATTTTGTAAATAAAGACTATAAAAAGAGTAAGACAGCGTGAAAACAAGACTTTTTAGCTGCTGCTACTTTGAGAAAAATAATTTTATTTCCTGAAACCGAGATAAATAATCGTGATTACAGCATTTAACAAAATAAATGGGATTATCACTTTTGCCATAATCGTTCAGCCCTAATGACCATTCATTTCAAGCATCCAGTTCATCTGTATGAGAGATACTGTAGCTGGTACAGCAGCCATTGGTAACACTTTACAATAAGGGTCACTAAGTTAAGGGTTAGTTAATGCTTAATAAGCATTAACTAACCCTTAATTAACAGTTAACTAATGTGTCTGGTAATCATTTACTGTTAATTTATACATTATTTAATAGTCATCTTTATAAACTATTAAATAATGTATAAATGAATACCTTAGTAAACATGAACACCGTTAGTAAATTACACATTAGTTAACTGTTAATTAAGGGTTAGTTAATGCTTATTAAGCATTAACTAACCCTTAGTGACCCTTATTGTAAAGTGTTACCCAGCCATTTTCAACTGCTCACTTCAACATGTTGCTGAAATGTGTGTTCACACTGCAGGGGACCTGTGAAAGCAGTTGCTGTCAGCTGATCATTTTATGCATCCAGGAAAGGGTTAACTGTGGTCAACTCCTTTCTTCACTGGCCAGTTTGGAAAAATCAAATCAAATTAAATGAAAACAGTGTTATAGTTGCTAGCAGTGTGAATGCAGCATAAAGCCAAACCTCTGTGACGAATGTACTTACAGATATTTCTTGTTTTCATAGACGTCATGCAGCTTTAAAACGTGGGGATGCTCTATGAGTTTCAGAATGGCTATCTCCCGCTCCACCTGGACACACACACAGAGAGAGAGAGAGAGACAGGGAGAGACACAGGAGAGAGAACAGGGAGATCAGTTATTTAATAGAGACATTCTTGCTCACTCAGGGCAAACAGGGCAACATACGCTCCAACATTAATATCATCCTCAGAGTGAACAGGATGAGACTGCCAGCAAGCATGTTTTACTGGGGCCATGCCAGAACCTGCAGCCTTCACTACTAATGGAAGCAGACATGACACCACACACACACACACACACACACACTCACACACACACACACACACACACACACACACATACACACAGGGCTGCTATTTGCTGTATTATATTAATCACACTGAGTGCCCCGAGGGCATTTTCACACCCATGTTGTTTGGTGTTTGTTGAGTCAAAGGTTCAAACGTTTAACCTCTGGATGTGGTTCAGTTGAAAAGCTGTAAACTCAGATTTGGAACAAACAACGCCTCGACGGCCCGTCTTGGCAAGGTCGTCTGTGTCGATGCTTAACTTTTTGCTTCTAGTTTGATTGAAATATGTTTTAGCGTCATGCGTCTCACGCCTGGATAATCAATCGGTGAATAAGAAAATCTAAACAACATTTTCTGCCACCTGTAGCAGCAGCAAGGTGGAAATAACATGATTGTCTGTTCACACATCTACCTGTTAGGATTCAAAATTACTGTATACTGTAATATACTGGTGACATATAATTTAAATAAACAAATGAAAAACTGCTACAAAAACATCTTCAATACCAAATGAAAGAAACTAAACGAGTGAAATGGACTAACTCAGAGCATATCATAGATATCCAGTTGATACACACATTACATATCTATATGTGTATAGATGCATGACTACATGTAGATGTATGTTTATGTATATATATGCTATATGTGTATATTTATGTTTGAGGATGAATGTGTGTGTATTTATATATACTCCGTTTTTCTTTCCTCCTTGTTCTATTTTTGTGTAACTCCAACAACATGTAGGACGGACCACCAGTGTGGCATGACATGAAAATAAAGAATTCATTCATTCATTCATTCATTCATTCATTCATCTATTCACATCAACAGAGGTGTTATTATGATGATAAGCTGTAGAAACAGGAGTGTGGTGTCTCCCTCCAGCCCAGCTGCAGGTCTGGGAGGCTGCAGGAGTCTCTGCAGCAGTCTAGCAGCTGTCAGTCAGAGGCGTCACTCCTCACAGACACACTGTTGTGACTGCAGAGTGTCAATATGTGAGAAGTGCACAGCAGGCTTGGTGTCATTACTCCATCATCATCTATCCACAATCTCACACAAGCAAGGTCACTTTCCCTATTTGCGTTCTTGTGTTCTTGTCTTTCTCCATGATGCATTTCACATCATGGAGAAACTGTAAAGATGCTTTCGTGAGAAGTTTGTTCTCTCCAGGAGAACCTGGCAAGATCGTTCTCCGATCAACTCGGCATTCTGGGATTTTATATTTAGTCGAACACTCGCAGAAAATGGAATCAAGTCTCTGTATTGGAAAAAGACACTGAACATTATAACTACTGCATGACGACGTATACTTTTTTTTCAAAATGTTGTGGCTGTAATTTCTGGGCATGGAACCTTTCTTTTTATAGCAAGAGACTGAAGTGTTGCATTAAAGATATGAGCATCCCACTGGTTTCACACATAGAAAATAGCAATAATACCCAGGAGTGTGTTCTTTACTGTGATTATGGCTGCTGTAAGGTGCAGCCAAGTACCGTCGGCAGCACCAAAGTACCCATGATTACAGAACAGAGCATCTCCAAGGGTGTTTTATTCAGTGGTTACCAAATGCCAAAGCATGTGGACTGGCTGAAAGGTTTCCTCCAAAGTAGTGTACATACAATAAGAATTAATGACAGGAGAAAACACAAAACTAGCTCCCTGGTTATCACAGGAGTCGACATCCAACCAGTGAAGCACAGCCAGCCGAGCCTCATGGGAAATATAAGAGCCAGTGGAACACACACCAGCAGACCGCCTGTCTATTCTATAATCTCACAGCAAATAATAAATATGACATGCCACTCAACTGCTTTGTTATGAAAATGTGGAACAAATCATTTATTTGAACTTAAAATTTAATGAACTATTGAAGTTGGTCAGTCTCTCCTTCATGTCTGCATTTTTGAAGTAGTTTTAGATCACTTAGATCTGTATCATGGGAGTTTGGCTTCCAGCCTGTAACCACAGGCGAGGTGAAATAATTTTTTTCTTACTTGGTTCAAAAAGTTTACATGGTCCTGAGTTTCACGACTCTTGACACCTTGAAGGTTGTTAATAACCTATTGTATTATTTTCCAAAATTCAAAAGTCTTTTCATCACATTCATTTCTTCTTACTTCTACATGTTTCGTTGTTATATAACAGCAATAGATCCTTTTGGCCAGCAGGCTATGTAGAGCAGCAACAACAGGTAAATGTCATGAAATGATACAGAGGTTTATGAAGAGTAAACGTCTTGACATCTCCATGTTGCCCTGAGCCAGTTCAGTGTAAACATGGCTGTTACAGTCTAGATTTACTGGCAGTTGGCACCTCAGCGGGCCGGAGGGTGAACTCAATTTAGACCGCTGTGCTGCGCTGAAGGAGCACAAGGAAAAACAAGCAACAACAGTTTCTGCACTGAGGCCATTAGCCATTCTATCTTATTAAAGTAAAACTCCTCCCTAAAACACTTTTAACAGCTATTGGCTATGTACCTTGCATTTCTGGTCCCATTTTGTTGTTTGGTGGAGTATATTTCTTATTCTTATTTAAAATATTTCAGCGATCTAAAGCGGTAAACGTCAGGTTTTGGTGTCAGTCCCTCAGAATCAAAGAGCGAGGGCTTCTTTCTAGAGCCGCCATTTTGCACCAAGAGACGTTCAACAATCATACAGGGAGAAATCCATCGTAGAAGAGGAGAGAGACCAGTTTCTCCACCCACAGGAGCAGGAGAGAGACCAGAATACAATGCAGCATCAAGTTGTGTTTTCAGGAAGGGATATGGCTGCGATCATACACGCTCCAATGTTTGGCTAGCTAGCTACATTCATATACCCCTATGGTCACCTTTGATTGAAAGAAACAAGTTCACGCCACTTCTCTGGTGGTTGTAGATGAAGTGAAGTAGACGAGGCAGGTTGAGGGAAAATGAGAACATCGAAAAAGTAAATTACAGCACAAAATAACTCCTGGATACTAAACTTCACAGGTTGATGATACATAACAGTCTCAAAGTTTCCTTGGGTGGATTCGTCCTTTACTGTAACTCTGATTTGATAAATACAGACATGTGGGTCCAGTAAGACAAATCTCAGCTACTGACTTTCCCAACACACCAGCCACCTTATCAATATTATTTGAAAATATTACTTGAAAATACCAAATTCATGTGTTGCTGTGGCGCTCATTCCTGTCAAAATCAATGTGGGAGACACAGTGGTTGGAGTCAGTGGGGATATACATGTGTGCCACAGGTGATGATACGTCTTATTGATTATCCATTCTCATCACCTGCAGGCTTTAAAGGATAAGGCTGGTGTTTTCAAATGAGAACAAATTCTTCATTACGCCGGGGACTATTTTCGGTGCTACGGAACTACTTTCCTGAGATCGCAAACGTGTTTACAGCTGGCTTATTAAGTTGTTTGAGGAAAAAGTCGGCCGGCCCGGTGCATCGTGATGATGAAATATGTTGCCCAGAGCAACGGCATGGATCTGTGACGTGTTTTTAATCGTTTTTTTAATACAATGGAGTTCTATGGCTGTTGGGACATGGCTGCATTGGGCTTCAGCTACATGGACGAGACTTGTTATTTTCATAGGATTTGTTGATGGTAAGCAATGCATTAAAAGACACCAGCCCTATCCTTTAAGTTGCGTTGGAGCACGCAGTGGAACACACAAACGCTGTCAGGCATCTGTCCATCACAGCTCTCCGATCAGTCATTTTGTCATCATGACACTCTGCCTGCCCTTTGTCGACTAACCAGCCCGAGAGCCTGAGTCATCCGCTGGGGTCCCGGCGCAGGGCAACATGACAGGCCAGAGAGGCCAGGCGCAGAATGGAAGAAACCAGAAAATGAAATTTCATTCCCATCAAAGCCGCCAATCTTCAAAGGTCTGTCATGGCGAGCAGTGGCTGGCAGGAAATAAATAATAAAAGAATTCCCTTTAATCTTTGGCCCAGTAGTTTCCCAAACCAGCCTCTGTCACACCAACTTCTCCCTCCATCTCTCTCATCCTCCAGCCCCTCTCCCAGCGCTGGAGAGGAAGGGGCTGCGAGCGCCAGAGAGGCAGCAGAGTGCTTTCGACTTCCAGTAGGACTCGAAATGAATAAAAACTTTTCTTTACTTTCTTTCTTTCTTTGTTCTCAAGACTTTCATCTTGATGCCTTTCCTCATCTCTCGGCTCCCTTTTCGCTACCTAATCTCTCGCTAGTCCTCCACCTTTTTCTGCCTCAGATGTGCTCTGCTGCGTGAGTCTGAAAGCCTCTCCAGGTTTAGATTTACAAAAAGGGAGGATGGTCCTGGGCGCTCGCAGTGTCAGGAAGACGCTCCCCACAGCCACGTCTTCCCCTCTGTTTCAAGCTCAATTCCTGATAATGACAAAACTGAATATCACGGTTTCAACTTAAATTGAAGGATTCCATGCTCCTCTGTGGGTTGAGAAGACTCTTGACTTCTAAAAAT